>NC_090744.1:122740305-122825305 GCF_036898095.1 Palaemon carinicauda | reverse complement strand
TACAGATAATCAATGTAGTGCATTATATCCATGGAAAAAAAATCAGAATAGGCATAAATGATTTAGGTAGCCTAAACATCCCTATAGGGCTCAAGTTTGACACCATAAATCCTAAATTAGTGAGGACCTGGGCAACAGTATCCAAAGTGCTACTGTCTTCAGCGGGTTTTGTCCCCAGTGGGCACCTACATACTGAGGCTAAACATGTTATATAGGGAATATGCAGGGGTGACAACACCCCTTTTTTACCTTTTTATATATTGTGTAAAGTGTGTATGGAACAATTCATTAAAATATACATGATAATATTACTGTAGCATTGCTACCATTAGCAATGCCTTTGTAACGTTGTTAACACTGTGTATCATTGGTAACGTTGCTTATTTTAACATTCCCAGTACATACGTGAGTTTTGTTACTTGGGAACTCCTAGGTTAGGTTAGGTGGGTTTGTTAGGTTCTTTACCCTTTTTGTACTTTTATATATTGTGTAAAATTTATATTGAAAAATTATTTAAAATACGTATGGAAATATCTAGCATTACTATCGCTAGTAATGTCACCGTACTGTTGGTAACGCTGTGTATCATTCGTATCGAGGCTAATTTTACCGTTCTCAGTAAATACCTGAGGTTTGTGACCTGTCAACTACTAGGTTAGGTTAGGTGGGTTTGTTAGCTTCTGTACCCTTTTTGTACTATTTATATATTGTGTAACCGCTAATATTACCTTAACAATCCGAGTCATCGTTGGTAACACATTGTATCATTGGTAACGTTGCTAATGTTATCGTTCGGCATACATTCGTGAGTGAAGTTGTTATCAGGTTATTACCAATTATCATGTCTGACAAATGGCTCCATTGCCTGGAAGGGACATGGCAGGGGAGACCCCATTCACTAACTCAACATAGCCTGGTGGGGGCATTTTCCCTATATAACATGTTTAGCCTCGGCGGATAAGACCCATTGAGGACATGATGCCCGCTGAGGACAGTGGCACTTCGGACCCTTATTGACCTGGGTGGGAAGTCGGGATTGTAGGGTAGAATTGAACACTTCTTGAATACAATGTAATAATAAAGGAAGTCCTTAAATTTTGTCACGGTCTCGACATAATTCATCGCTCATAATGTAGTATTTAAAAGAATCTGCAATGTATGTGAACACAGAACAATAAGGATGTCTTAGCCTAGGCACCAGGTCCTAACCTAGATAGTCTGAATTCCTCTCCCACTTGGTGAGATTTAAGAAAATCTTTAAGTGTTGGGTTTGCATTGAGACAACGTCCTGGTGACCACACTTTATTGCAAGATACTCAAGAGCCGACTGACTCGCAACAGCGTATGCAGATGCATGCTCGGCAGCGCATAGCTGAAGAAAATTCAGAGAGTACAAAACAGAGCTGCTAGATTAATAAAAGGACTACACAATAGGGAATGAGTTACCCCTGCACTAATTAAATTACACTGGCTGCCGGTAAAAGCGAGAATTGAATACAAGCTGCTCTTACTAACGTTTAAGATACTGAACCAAAATGAACCAAAATATCTAAAAGAATGCCTGAATAAACTAGAACTAGAAACAAATGTTAACATAAGACACATGAGTGACAAACATAGGCTATCTGAACCAAGAACAAATAGTAAATTTGGTGAAAGGGCTTTTAGCTACTGTGCACCTAGACATTATAATAAACTGCCAACTGAAATGAAGGACCTAAAGGGGAGCAATTGAATTTAAGAAGAAACTTTTCACAAGATCATATGATTTGGAAGATGCTACAATCAAAGAATTGTATAAGTTATTATGAAAATGTTTCGTTAGATGATTAATATGGACCCGCCCGAGAAGTAGTTCACTCGACTTCAGTGGAGGGTTGGATTTAAAACCAAAACAAGTAAACATCCCCCCCTCAAGATTATACTTATACATGGCCCAAAAAATGAAAGGGGGAAATACCGGAACATATCGTAGTCCCCCCCCCAGAACATTCTTAAACATGGCAGAAATGAAAGGGGGAAATGTCACTAAATCAATGAGAAATGAGAGAAAAAAAAATAAAGCTAACTTTTCGATACATACACGAAAACAAAATGAATACATAAATTCTCTGGAAAGAAATATCAATTCCTGATGCAATTACATACAACAGATATCATCATTCTGCAAAGTCTTTGAGCCACTTGGGTATACCGGCGGTCCTTCTCGGCCTACTAACGACGTTGGCTCCTGTATGGGGTGTGTTACCTGTTCTGTTGGCGTATGGCTTGCGGAGGTCCCGTGCTGAGACACGGGCGTGCCAGAGGGCGGAGCGATGACTCTCAGGTGTCGTCTATTCCTTTTTGATAGCCTACCGCTCCCGTTGAGCTTGACGGTGTACTGACGATGGGGCTTTGTTTCTGTTACTATGCCCGTTCTATCCCACTGCTTGGTAGCTTGGTTTTGTATGCGTACATGGGTACCTAGTTCGATGGGTGGCAGTCTTCTGGTAGTGCCAGGGATGCGCATCAACTCCTGCAACCTTGCCACTTGTAACTCCCTTCGACGTATCGTCTGCCTCCAATGTCTGTCTTCTAACAGGTGTCTCCTGGCCGTCGGTACCCTATCGCGCAGCTGGCGACCCGTTGCAAGCTGAGATGGCTACTTGTTAATCTCCCTGAGAGGCGTGTTGAGATACTAAAGTATCGCCAGTCCCGTTTTGTCCGACTCAAGGGCTCCACCCTTTAATGTATTTTCTCGGAGTAGCCTCTTTGCCGATTTGACAGCTGCTTCTGCCTTGCCGTTAGACTGGGGATACTGGGCCGACGACAGCCGGACCTTGACTCCCCATCTCCTGAAGAAGGCCTCCATCTCCTCGCTGGCCAAGTTCGTACCTCCGTCAGTTTATATTTGTTCCGGGGCTCCCCAACGCGAGAAATATGATCGAAGGTGATTGCTGATTTTGTTAGACGTGGCACCATTGGGGAAATGAGCTACTTCTAACCAACCATGTATACACTGCCTTCTATCTGGAACATATCTGCGATGACTTGCTGGAAAGGGTATTCCGCAGGGGGCGTGTGCATCATTTCTTCAGGAGGCAGTGAGGGGGCGTGTTCACCGCATGAAGTGCATTGGGCACGGCGAGGCTAAAGGTCCCCTTCTATTCCCGGCCAATAGACCGACTGCCTGGCTCTTCTAAGCATAGAGTCGAGGCCTTGGTGTCCTGTGTGTAGGTTAGCGGCTACCTGGCAGCATAAATCCTTGGGGATGACCAAACGAACACATCCTTGGTCCACTGAGTATGTCACCAGATCCTGGGTGATGGCTAGCCATTCCCGAACGCTGAAGAAGGGACGAAGGCAGGCAAGTTCTTGCGATTTCTGTTGGGGCCAGTCGCCCGCTGCAACCCTGGCAAGCAAGAGTTGATATACAGGGTCGTTAGATGCGGCGCTCCTGACGCAGTCTTCATCCAACACGATGATGTCCGGTTCCAAGCCGGCTACGGTTGCACGTGCCACTGCCACTTGGATGTCGTCCTCCAAATCCACGTCGGAAGCTTCGTGGGATACTCACATGGTCGGGTACCTTGAAAGAAAATCCGCGGTGGTGTTCCTTTTTCCGGGCAGGTTTTTCATGTGGAACTTGAACTGGAGTGTCTTCTCTTTCAGGTTGAATACTGTAATCTTGGGTTGATGACGTCCTTGAGGGCTCTGTCACCCAGCAGTTTGACGAGTGGACGGTGGTCCGTGATGATGGTAAGATTAGGACACCCAAGTAGGAACAACCTGGCCTTCCGCAAGCACCAGGTAACTGCCAGGGCTTCTCCTTCTACGGGGGCATATCCAGCTTCAGAGGGGGTGAGGTGTCGACTACCTCACAGGGCAAGGCGCCAGCCGCCCTTGCAACAAAAGGGGCTGTCAGCTGACTGACAAACGCAATACTGCTGAAGGGCTACGAAACCGATGCCTTCCTTGCTCCAATCCGTCATTATCGTCGTAGGGCATGTCTTGTCGTAATATGCCAAGCCGTCCTTGGCTAATTGACAGATGACCTCCTGTGCCTGCTGGAGTTTGTCACGTAGCTGGCTATCCCAGTAGACGTTTTTCCCGGTGGGTTTTCTGAGGAGGTCCCTAAAGAGCTCCATGATGGGCACCGTTGCAAGAAAGGGAGCTATTTGATTCACGAATCTGAACCACGACCTAATATCCGGGCTTCTCTGGCGTAGGGAAGTTACGAATGGCGTCTAGTCGTTCGTCTGCGGGCTTGTATGACTCCCATCCAAAGAGATAACCGATGAAAGTAACCTCTCTCCTTGCAGAATTTAAACTTCTCGGGCTTGAGTGTGATACCTCCAGAGGTACACGTTGACAGGAATTCATATACATGCCAGAGTGCCTCTTCGATGCTGTGATCGTATAGCAAAGTATCGAACCTTTTTGTGTAGGCATCAGACGCCGAACAGTGACCCATGGGTGTTCTACGATAACGGTATCGTCCCCATGGGGTGATGAAGGTCGTGAGTGGATGGCTGTCCTCGTCCAATTCCACTTGATGGAAACCCCTGTTGGCGTCTGCCGTAGTCTTGTACGTGTGAATGGGGATGCTTGAAATCATGTCGAAGGGTGTTGGTGTATGATGAGTCTCACGAAGACAGTGAGCGTTGAGGCACTAGAAGTCTATTGTGCGGCGAGGTTGGCCCGTCTTCTTGGCTACGACGACCATCCTCGCACACCGTTCCGTTGCATCCCCCACTGGGACTGGTTCTATCACACCCTTCTGAACGTCCTCGTCAAGTTGGGTCTTGACCTCCTCTTCCCAATGCTTAGGGACTGTTGCGGGCGTGTGACATGCATAAGGCACGGCATCAGTGCTGCTTGCCCGTCATTACAGGTGAAGGCTCCCTGGTTGTGTTAAAGGTGGTTGATGAGAAATGCCGTAATAACCATTCCTCAAGTCTTGGTATATTCTCCTCCACAGGCGGGATGGGTAAGGTGGCTGGCTTCATTGTCTTAGGGGAGTTAGGCCGTGTGACTTCTTCATTAAACACATCAGCTGATGCAACGAGATGGTGTGAGTGAGGGAAGCCAGGCGGTACTATTCCCAGCTCTTTACAAGCATTCAGCGATACATAGAAGTTCTTGGCCGTCGGCACAAAGTAAACCACCTGTTTCGTGCGTCGCCCACCTATATCAATGAAGCATGCCGTTGATCCGAGACATCTCACTCGGAGATTAGCTACATCCCTCAGACCTGTTCGCGGCTGCAACTCCAGGGGATTTATTTGCAGGGTTGAAAGAATCGTGGGTCCGGCAACGCAGATCTGTGCTCCTGTATCTGCTACGACGAGTATCGATGCTGAATTCCCGTTCCTATGGGAAACACAAGCCTTGATTGTAGGGTGGGGGGGAGAGGTGTGTCTGCAACAATCACTAAACTCGAGGCAAGTGGCGCTTTCTTCGTACTTCTGCAGCATTTCTGAAAGTGCCCTACTTTTTGGCACCCGTGACACGTCATACCTTTTGCTGTACACGACGCTCGACCAAACGGATGGCGCCCCCCACAATTTCCGCAACGCCTTGCATTGAAGTTGCCGCGCAACACCGCGACGTCTGGCTCTATGTCATCACTGCCTGTGACGTCATCACTCGAGGCGCCAGCAGACTCCCTCTCACCGATAGCGACGCACGGGACACTTTCAACGTCTTGGCGTGCAGCTTCGAAACTGCAACACAGTGCCTGAAGGGCATCTACACTTTTAAATATATCACATGCCTGAAAAACGTGCCTTTTTAAAACAGGGTCACTGAGGCCTACCATTATTTTCTGCAACAGCATGTATTCTATCGAGCACTCCCTGCATTTAGGACACTGAAAATCACAGTCGGTGGCCTTTTGAGCACACCTCAAATAATCGTCGCTCACTGACTCCTCGCACCCTTGTGCGCCATGTTGGGTTTGCAATGAGACAACGTCCTGGTGACCACACTTTATTGCAAGATACGCAAGAGCCAACTGACTCGCAACAGCGTCTGCAGATGCATGCTCGGCAGCGCATGGCCGAAAAACATATCGTACATTAAGTGAATCAAGTTAGGTGGCACCCACCTAACTTGATTCTTTATCCTTCCATAATGTATTGTATAGGCTACATTGCTATAGTGCAACCAAAATCTAGTCCAGTTATGTGATTGAGGACAACTCTTTCAAAGAATTACTAAACAATGTTACCTTTTTTTGAAAGAAAAACCTGGATGGGCCTCATATGTTTAAACATTTCATTCCTTCCTTTACATTACTACTTAAATAAATTACATGAATGTGTACTAACCTTAACCTAATCTAGGATGCTGCATCCTTACCTAGCTAGAGTAAAGGCAGGTTTACACGGTCGAACGGTTCGTCATACGCGGTTTGACAGACAAGTGTTGAAAGCTATATTTGAACGTGTGAACAGGGTATTTGGTTGTCGAACACATTTGTTGAGCTGTTCAAAGAAAGTCTGTTCTCGCCTGACTTTTTTTTTGGGGTGCTTCATTGTCCACAAACCTTATTCATTTGTGACTAACTCCACCTCTTCGGACCGTTTGACAAGCAGGTTCAAACAAACTTCCGACTGTGTAAACACCGCTTTAGACACCCTCTTCCTCCCTCCTCATGTGACTTAATTACCATTAGATGAAATAGAATTATCAAGATATATCCCACCTTGACATATAGTGCTGTAGATAAATTCAAATTATGGAGCTATATTGTAACTTGACCTATTGCACAACACATTTCTGTTCAAATTAGAACTCAAACGGCTATCAGAGCTTTACTGTACATTGCTAAGTTTTGAAAGATAAAGTTATACATCTTTGTTTGCCAAACATAAGGCACAAATAACCAATATACAACATAACACTTAGTAAATGTATAATTGGTGAATATGTTGCAACTACTGGACTTGCTTGTAAGAAGTTGCAGATTGCTGTCTATTTGGGTATATTTTGTTCTAGATTTAAGGAGTTAAGGGAATGATAACTTGCATATAATGTGAGACAAATGTAAAAAGAACTGTTGTTTAGGATTTTTAATGTGGTAAAATTATAGAATAACACAAGGCAACATTTCTAAGCAAAACAGCTTTTCCTACATTAAATGGTGTGCTTTCAAGGAATTTGACCTTTATATCCACTGCAAATAGGCGCTTCAACCGTTGTGGATCCCCACTTCCCAACAGACACAGGCAGGAACCTGAGACTTTGGTTGTATGTAGAGAGGACAAAACATGATTTTTTCAATATTAAACTTACCCGATAATCATGTAGCTGTCAACTCCGTTGCCCGACAGAATTCTACGGGAGGGATACGCCAGCTATCACTATACTAGAAGGGGGTGTACTCACCAGCGCCACCTGTGGCCAGGTACTGCAGTACTTCTTGTTGACACCACCTCACTTTTTCCTCTGTCGTGCTTCCGGCAAGACGTTCTGGGATATGCTTATGATTTTGGAGTATTGTTCACGGTTTTTGGTGAAGTATTTCTCTAAGATTTCAGCTGTCGCTATACTGGAAACTTTTCTTATTAGCTTAGATAGCTTTTATTTGGTTTTGATTAATGGTTAACGATCTTTTTGCTTGATTTGGAATCCCCCTTGACTAACTCTTTGATTCAAGATGTCTGACCTTTCACAAGCCCCACCCCATAGACGATGTAGGTCTTGTAATAGGCGTGTTCCGAAGGCCTCGGTTGATCCTCACACCGCTTGTTCTGACTGTAGGGAAAGACCCTGTCAGTTGGAAGATCGATGTGGGGAATGCGCCGGACTTTCGGAACTTGAATTTGTTCGATTCCTGAAATATTCAACCAAGTTAGAGAGAGAGAGAGTTAGGACGAGTTCTTCTCGCTCTTCACTTTTTTCCTCACCTCATGATCCTCAACCTTTTCCTCCCCCTGTAGTGGCTACCCCCGAACCTACTGTTTGTACTCAACCTGATATGTCCGATGTTTTGCGTGCCATTCAGGCTTTAGGTGACAAAGTGGAATCGGTGGTTAGTGATCATAAGTCTCTTATGGCAGAAGTCAAAGAACTTAAGGTCAAAAGTGCAGTGGGAGGGGATAGTGCCAGTGCTGTGCCAAGTGCTAGTGTCAGTGCGGTGCCAAGTGCTAGTGTCAGTGTCAGTGTGGTGCGTGAGGGTACTTCTGTGCGTGCCAGTCGTCCTCCCAGTCCGGGACCTCTTGCAAGCTCCCAAGCCCAGGGGAGAAGCAATGTCGAAGGGCAAAAGGGTTCGGCAGGCCTTGATCGGCGCACAGAAGTATCCTCGGTGGTTGCGGGCGTGTCTTACAGAGACCGTCACTCCCACCCGCAGACGATTGAGCCCGTCTTTTACTCGTCTGCAGAAGAAATGTCAGGGAGAAAACGCTGGACTCAGGTCTCAAGACCTCTCAAACGCAAAGTCCAGACCTCAAGAGCTCTACAACCTGGTTTCAGTCATTGGATTAGCTCTGACTCTCCGCAGTCATCAGGTGACTGCACACCTCCTAAGAGAGGTAAGGTGATGCCGCAACAGACCTCATCTTCTGTTAAGGCTTTGCCTCAGCAGACCTTAGTGTCTGTCGACCCCAAGTTGACTTTGCTGCAGTCCATGCAGTCACAGCTTGCGGTCTTAATGCGTGAGTGTCAGGCTGAGAAGGTTACACCTCCTCCTGCGATCGCTCCGCCTCACCGCAGTCCAGTCTGCCAGGCGTACGATGTTGAGGTTCCTCAGGATACCTTACCGCGTACTGAGTTGCCAGTTACCAGCGGTGTGCAGCAACCTCCGCCTTCCTTAAGGCAACCTCAGCAATGGGAGCAGGAATCTTATGCCTTACTTCCTCCGCTTCCGCTTGCGGCTCCACCAGCGAGGCAACAATCTCTTGAGGTACGACAACCTCTTCCATCCATGAGGCAGCCACCTCAGCACTCGCTGCAGCGACCTCAACCCTCCTCAAGGCGAGAGCCTCAACTCCTTAGGCTAGCACCTCAGGAACCTCAACTCGCGAGACAAGAACTGCGTTCTGCGCAGCCGCTACCTCAACTCTCGCAGCTCACACCTCGGGAACCTCAACTCGTTCCTCAGGAACCTGCTACTGCGCATCCGCCTCCCTTACAGCAAGCGCAACTCTTGAGACAAGAGACTCATGCTAGGAGTCAGCCGCCTCAACCCATGCGCCTACCTTCCTCTACTCTTCTTGACCAGTCTTTGCAGCCTGAACCTCAGGTTTTAACTCAGCAACAGAGACTTGAGGATGAAACCACAAGCGTTTATGCACCCGCTTGTTCAGATTCTGCTGTTCAGCATACCACTGTTACTTTTCCTCCCACTTCGCTACACTCTGGTGAGGAGGTTTCTGAGGAGGAAGCTGCGCACCTGGATCCCTCATCAGACGTGGAAGAACAGAAGTCTTCTCCTCTACCCATTGACTTTCGTAAGGTCCTGGCTCTTTTCAGAGAGGTATACCCGGACCATTTTGTTTCTGCTACCCCCCGCTCTCCTCCATCTGAGTTTTCGCTGGGCATGCAGCCTGTTAAGTCAACTTATACTAAGCTCGTCTTTGCTAGGTCCTCTAAGAGAGCTTTAAGAATTTTAGGGGAGTGGTTGCAGTCTAAACAGCAACTAGGGAAGACTTCCTTTATGTTCCCACCTACTAAGCTCACTTCTAAGGCGGGCGTATGGTATGCCACAGGAGAGGAACCAGGCTTGGGGGTCCCTGCCTCTGCCCAGGCTGACTTCTCAAGTTTGGTCGACTCTCCTCGTAGGTCAGCAATGAGGCGCTCTAAGGTTTGCTGGACCTTCTCCGATTTAGACCACTTCCTAAAGGGTGTATTTCGTGCCTTTGAGATGTTCAATTTTCTAGACTGGTGCCTGGGGGCCCTGAGCAAGAAGACCTCCCCTGCGGACAAGGACTCGGCCATGCTTTTAATGTCCTGCATGGATAAAGCAATTCGGGATGGGTCTGGCGAGCTTGCTTCAATGTTTGTGTCAGGAGTTCTTAAGAAAAGGGAGCAACTTTGCACCTTTCTTTCTTCCAGCATCACACCTTGTCAAAGGTCTCAACTCCTTTTTGCTCCGCTTTCTAAGTTCTTGTTTCCCGAAGAGCTTATCAAGGATTTGTCTGCGGCCCTGATTCAGAAGGACACACATGATCTTGTGGCCTCTTCAGCTCGTAAGACTAAGGTTGCTCCCTCAGCTCCCAGGACTTACCGCACCCCAGTGGCTGATACTCCTGCTACAAGGTTTATTCCGCCCTTTCGTGGCAGAGCCCCCAGCCGAGGAAGCTCCCGTCCAGACTCTTCCAGGAGCAGGTCTAGGAAAGGTCCCAAGTCTTCAAAAGGCAAACACTGACTCTCCTCCTCTCCAGACAGCAGTAGGAGCCAGACTCAAGACCTTCTGGCAAGCTTGGGAAAGGAGAGGTGCAGACGCCCAGTCTGTCAGGTGGCTAAGGGAGGGTTACAGGATACCATTCTGCCGCAAACCCCCTCTGACCACTTCTCCCATCAACCTCTCTCCCAACTACAAGGAAAAGGACAAGAGGCTAGCGTTGCACCAGGAGGTGTCGCTCCTGTTACAGAAGAAGGCAGTGGTTATAGTCCGGGACCATCAATCCCCGGGCTTCTACAACCGTCTCTTTCTGGTGGCCAAGAAGACAGGAGGTTGGAGACCGGTGCTGGACGTCAGCGCGCTCAATGCTTATGTCACCAAGCAGACGTTCACTATGGAGACGACGAAGTCGGTCCTAGCAGCGGTCAGGCAGGAGGACTGGATGGTCTCGTTGGATCTGAAAGACGCTTACTTTCATGTTCCTATTCATCCAGACTCCCAACCTTTCCTGAGATTCGTTTTTGGAAAGGTTGTGTACCAATTCCAAGCCCTGTGTTTTGGCCTAAGCACAGCTCCTATGGTGTTTACGCATCTGATGAGGAATATTGCAAAATTCCTCCACTTATCGGACATCAGAGCCTCCCTTTACTTAGACGACTGGCTGTTGAGAGCCTCCACGAGTCGTCGCTGTCTGGAGAGTCTCAACTGGACTTTGGACTTGATCAAGGAACTGGGTCTGTTAGTCAACTTCGAAAAGTCCCAGCTCATTCCCTCCCAATCCATAGTTTACCTGGGAATGGAGATTCGGAGTCAGGATTTTCGGGCTTTTCCATCGGCCCCAAGGATAAGCCAAGCCCTAGATTGCATCCTGAGCATGCTGAAGAGGAACAGTTGCTCGGTGAGACAGTGGATGAGTCTCACAGGGACCCTGTCATCATTAGCCCTGTTCGTCGAGTTAGGGAGACTCCACCTCCGCCCTCTCCAATTCCATCTAGCAGCTCATTGGGACAAGGATTTGACGCTCGAAGCAGTCTCTATCCCTGTCACCAAAGAGATGAAGACCACTCTCTTGTGGTGGAAGACCAACCTCCTTCTCAAGGAGGGCCTATCGTTAGCGATTTAGACCCCCAATCTTCATCTCTTCTCGGATGCATCAGACTCGGGCTGGGGCGCGACCTTGAACGGACGGGAATGCTCGGGAACGTGGAACAGGGAACAGGAAACGCTCCACATCAACTGCAAGGAGCTACTGGCAGTTCATTTGGCCCTTATGAACTTCAAGTCCCTCCTGCTAGGCAAGGTGGTGGAGGTGAACTCCGACAACACCACAGCCTTGGCTTACATCTCCAAGCAGGGAGGGACCCATTCGAGGAACCTATACGAGATAGCAAGGGACCTCCTCATTTGGTCAAGAAGTCTAAACCTCACTCTAGTAACGAGGTTCATTCAGGGCAACATGAACGTCTCAGCAGATCGCCTAAGCAGAAAAGATCAAGTCATCCCCACGGAATGGACCCTTCACAAGAGCGTGTGCAACAGACTTTGGACCTTGTGGGGTCAGCCTACGATAGATCTGTTTGCCACCTCCATGACCAAGAGGCTTCCTTTGTACTGTTCCCCAGTTCCAGACCCAGCAGCAGTTCATGTGGATGCTTTTCTGCTGAATTGGTCCCATCTCGACCTTTACGCATTCCCACCGTTCAAGATCATCAACAGAGTCATTCAGAAGTTCGTCTCGCACGAAGGGACACGGCTGACGCTGGTTGCTCCCCTTTGGCCTGCAAGAGAATGGTTCACAGAGGTACTACAATGGCTGGTCGACGTCCCCAGGACTCTCCCTCTAAGAGTGGACCTTCTACGTCAACCTCACGTAGACAAGGTGCACCCAAACCTCCACGCTCTTCGTCTGACTGCCTTCAGACTGTCGAAAGATTCGCTAGAGCTAGAGGCTTTTCGAAGGAGGCAGCCAGTGCGATTGCCAGAGCAAGGAGGGTATCCACTCGTAGAGTCTACCAATCCAAGTGGGAAGTCTTCCGAAGCTGGTGTAGAGCCAATGCAGTTTCCTCTACCAATACCTCTGTAACCCAAATAGCTGACTTCCTTTTACATCTAAGGAATGAGAGATCCCTTTCGCCTCCTACGATTAAAGGGTACAGAAGTATGTTGGCTTCAGTTCTCCGCCACAGAGGTTTGGACCTTTCTTCCAACAAGGACCTTCAAGACATCCTTAAGTCTTTTGAGACTTCTAAAGAACGTCGTTTACCCACTCAAGGCTGGAATCTAGACGTAGTCTAAAGGTTCCTTATGTCTCCTAGGTTCGAACCTCTCCAGTCAGCTTCCTTCAAGGACCTTACCCTCAAGACTCTTTTCCTCGTCTGCCTTGCAACAGCTAAAAGAGTCAGTGAGGTTCATGCCTTCAGCAAGAACATTGGGTTCACATCCGAATCTGCAACATGTTCTTTACAGCTCGGATTCTTAGCTAAGAATGAACTTCCTTCACGTCCTTGGCCTAGATCGTTTGAAATTCCTAGCCTTTCCAACATGGTAGGTAACGAGCTAGAAAGAGTTCTTTGCCCTGTCAGAGCTCTGAAATATTATCTTAATAGGTCAAAACCTATACGAGGACAGTCAGAAGCCTTATGGTGTGCAATCAAGAAACCTTCGATGCCCATGTCCAAAAACGGAGTTTCGTATTATATAAGGCTTCTGATTAGAGAAGCCCATTCTCACATGAAGGATGAAGACCTTGCTTTGCTGAAGGTAAGGACCCACGAAGTGAGAGCCGTAGCCACTTCGATGGCCTTTAATAAGAACCGTTCTCTGCAGAGCATTATGGATGCAACTTATTGGAGGAGCAAGTCAGTGTTTGCATCATTTTATCTTAAAGATGTCCAGTCTCTTTACGAGAACTGCTACACCCTGGGACCATTCGTAGCAGCGAGTGCAGTAGTAGGTGAGGGCTCAGCCACTACATTCCCTTAATCCCATAACCTTTTTAACCTTTCTCTTGAATGCTTTTATTGTTGTTTTTTGGGTTGTTACGGTAGGCTAAGAAGCCTTCCGCATCCTTTTTGATTTGGCGGGTGGTCAATTCATTCTTGAGAAGCGCCTGGGTTAGAGGTTGTGTAGAGGTCCTTTAGTATGGGTTGCAGCCCTGTATACTTTAGCACCTTTGAGTTGATTCAGCCTCCTAAGAGGAACGCTGCGCTCAGTAAGGAAGACGAACTTAATAAAGGCAGAGTAACGGTTCAAGTCGACTTCCTTACCAGGTACTTATTATTTCATTGTTATTTTGAGATAACTGATTATATGAAATACGGGATACTTAGCTATCCTTTAGTCATGTACACTGGTTTTCACCCACCCCCCTGGGTGTGAATCAGCTACATGATTATCGGGTAAGTTTAATATTGAAAAATGTTATTTTCATTAGTAAAATAAATTTTTGAATATACTTACCCGATAATCATGATTTAATTGACCCACCCTTCCTCCCCATAGAGAACCAGTGGACCGAGGAAAAAGTGAGGTGGTGTCAACAAGAAGTACTGCAGTACCTGGCCACAGGTGGCGCTGGTGAGTACACCCCCTTCTAGTATAGTGATAGCTGGCGTATCCCTCCCGTAGAATTCTGTCGGGCAACGGAGTTGACAGCTACATGATTATCGGGTAAGTATATTCAAAAATTTATTTTACTAATGAAAATAACATATTTAACACTTTTGAGACGTGCAAAAGTCCACGTAACCTAACAAACCAACCTAACCTAACCTAGTAGTTCCCAGGTCACAATCCTAGTGGGGGCAAGCTTCCAGACCACCTTTCCCAGGTCACAAACCTTCCCAGGTCATAGACCTAGCCAGGGGCAAGCCCTTGAACCTCCTTTCCCAGGTTACAGACCTAGGCAGGGGACTTGCAGACCCCCCTTTTCCCAAGTCACAAACTAAAAGTAAATGAGGAGCAGATACGTCCGACTTGTAAAATGTAAACAAATGTGAAATAAATATTTCAGGTAATTTTTTGTGTTTATTATGCGCTTAAGAGAATAATGTATAGAGAGGAAAACATTAGCTTTACCACTATTTATTGATTCGACAGTACATTTTCCCTACCCATAAGCCCATGTTCCAACTGGGTGACCCCATTACCGTAGGATATACAGTATTAGGGTATATCTTATTAATTATTTATTTACGACAGAAATAAAGGTCATTATGGATGAAAATGGGAGTTTTCCTATACTGTACTCAACTCCTGTTCTTTATTAGTAAAGATTCTCCCGTTTTGTTCTATAATAATGCCTTTGTTTTAAACATCTGACTTAGCCGGTAGTTATATATATAGCTATACATCCCTGACGTCCAGCAGAAATTTCAAAACTCGTGGAAATCTCAGATTGGGTAGCCAGGTGTACCACTTGTGCGCCCTCTAGCGAGGTACCTGGAACCATTCCATGATTCCTCAGATCTTCGCTGCCGCTCACGCCGGCAACATCGTTGGATTTTTCACTCGCTGTAACCTGTATAATTGCAGTTATCTTGGTGATGTACAATTTACTGTTGGCTTTTGCTTGTTTGGTTTCATTTTGACTGAGAGTTAGTGGTTGGATTATAATCGCTATGTTCGTAACTTGAAAGGGGTAGGATTAGGAGTTTTTTCCACCTACTCTTAAAATAATGAACCTACTTTTAAAAACATGATGGCGGAAGGAAAACACTCCCAACACTATGACGTCACAATCATATGATGTAAACTACGTAGACTACGTAGTATGACTTACAAATTCTTTTCTTTTTCTATGCAAAGAATGATAAGTGAATATTAACTTACAAACCAAATGTATTTAAGTTTTTAAAAGATAAAAGGAATATATTATTTTAAGAAAATATTTGTCCTATTAGTATACTTTCTTTAGATAATCATCGGTCTATTTTCAGAGATTAAATAAAACTAGCGTGCAGTTAAATTTACGCTATGTAGTTCTCATGACAATCGATAGTGTGTCAAATTACTTTGTATCATTATTTATTTATTTTTTCCGATATTGGGAATTCTAATATTAATCAGATAACCTATTGCATTCTCATTCAAGCCCTTGGCGGAAGAGTATTATCTCTTGCAGCGGGCAAGTCTAATTATGGTCTTACGTGAAAGAGTATAAAAAGTCCAAATTTCAGTGCTAAATTAGTGCAGTGAATTTAATCAGCCAGTGGAGGGTACGTCTGCTCGATCCTGTTGTTATCCTAGCCTTAGACCTCTTCCAAGCTCCCCAACCGCGTGGGAGAAGGAATGTCGATCGGCAAAAGGAAATGAGAGGCGTTACCGCCTGAGCAGACGTCCCCTAGAGCGTTCCTGTTAATGCTTCCCAGAACGCTCGCCCTCGCCGTGGGAAAGGCGAGGTAAAAGTGTTATCTTCACCGTCGGTTGACTCAGCTCATAAACAGGGCCTGCGTCTTACATATTTCCCATAGTGTTAGACAAGAAGAGAGTTGTTCGTCATGACACCGAGCGTTTAGATTCTTAACACCTTAACGCTAGCGTCAAGAAGGACGCCGAGCGTTAAGGAATGGACTACATCACGCCAAGCCTCCTTACCTTATTGCCCTATTTTTTGTTTGGGTTCCCCCAGGTCCCTCAGCGTGAGGCACCTCGTATATCCACCAGAGAGTTGCTAATGCATCTTCCGGTGTATTTTGCATCTTCCAGTCTTGGATGGTCTGGGATGCATCTTAGGTATTTATCGTGCTTATTCTTAAACACATCTACGCTCACTCCTGATATGTTTCTTAGTTGAGCTGGCAGCACATTAAATAGTCGCTGCATTATCGATGCTGGTGCGTAGTGGATTAATGTCCTGTGCGCCTTTCTTAGTTTACCTGGAATATTTTTTGGCACTATTAATCTACCTCGGCTTGCTCTTTCTGATATTTTAAGCTCCATGATGTTTTCAGTAATTCCTTCTATTTGCTTCCATGCTTGTATTATCATGTAGCGTTCTCTTCTCCTTCCTAGACTGTATAGTTTTAAAAATTGCAGTCTTTCCCAGTAGTCAAGGTCCTTAACTACTTCTATTCTAGCAGTATAGGACCTTTGTACACTCTATTTGCGCAATATCCTTTTGGTAGTGTGGGTACCATATCACATTGCAGTACTCGAGTGTACTACGTACATAAGTTTTGTAAAGCATAATCATGTGTTCAGCTTTTCTTGTTTTAAAGTGTCTGAATAACATTCCCATATTTGCTTTACATTTAGCCAACAGTGTTGCTATTTGGTCGTTGCATAACATTCCTATTTAACATTACACCAAGGTCTTTAATTGCTTCCTTGTTTGTGATTGTCTCATTATTAGGTCCCTTGTATGCATACACCATTCCTTCTCTGTTTCCATAATTTATTGATTCGAATTTATCGGAGTTAAATACCATCCTATTTATCTCCGCCCATTCATATATTTTGTTTAGATCTCTTTGTAGTGAGTTCCTATTTTCATCACAAGTAATTTCTCTACTTATTCTTGTGTCATCGGCGAAACTTCTCACTACAGAGTTTTCAACATCACAGTCTATGTCTGAGATCATAATAACAAACAGCAGTGCAGCTAATACCGTACCTTGTGGCACACCCGATATTACCTGGGCTTCATCTGATTTCTCATCATTTGCAACCACTATCTGTTTTCTGTTTTGCAGGAATTCTTTTACCCATTTTCCTATCTTTCCCACAATATTATGCTTTCTCATTTTTTTCTCCAATATGTTATGGTCTACCTTAAAGGCTTTTGCAAAATCTAGATAGATCACATCTGTGTCATTTTCATTTATCATATTTTTGTATGTTTTCATAGTGTGCTATCAGTTGGGTCTGTGTACTTTTTCCAGGCACGAAACCGTGTTGACCCATATTAAACAAATTATTTTTGACCAAATGGTTCATTATTTTCTTTTTTATTAACCTCTCATACACTTTCATAATATGTGATGTTAGACTAACAGGTCTATAATTGCTTGCCTCTAGTCTTGATCCACTTTTGAAGATAGGGGTTATATAAGCTAATTTATGTTTAACATATATCTCGCTCATATCTACACTTTGTCTTAGCAGTATTGCAAGCGGCTTCGCGATAGTGTTTGCAGGTTTTTTTTAACAAAATCGCTGGAACTCCATCTGGTCCGGCTGCCGATCCATTTTTAATTTCGTTTATAGCCTTGACAATATCTGCTTCACTAATATCTATATCCGTTAGATATTCAACATTTTCTTCTCTTATTTCTGTTTCATTATTCTCATTCGCAATTCTTGGCGTGAACTCCCTCTTATATTTTTCTGCTAATATGTTGCATATTTCCTTTTTTTCATTCGTTAGCCGTCCTTCAATTCTTAGAGGGCCTATTTCTATTCTCCCTTTATTCATCTTTTTTGCATAGGAGTAAAGTACTTTGGGGTTTCTTTTTATATTTTGAAGTGTCCTTTCTTCTAAGTCCCTTTTTTCATTTTCTTTCGACTGTATAATCTTTTGTTCTGCATTTTCTATCTTACATTTTATTTCCCTCATTTTCCACACATTTTTTTCTTTTGCCTGATTTTTCTTCCACTTTCTAATTTTCTGAAATAAGATCCTTCTGTCTCTTGGTATGCACGTCTTTTGTTTATTGTTTTTTTTCGGTACATATTTTTCAACAATTTTCTCCAGTATTTTGTACAGTATGTCCGTATTTACCTGTTTATTATCACTTACAAACACATTTTTCCATTCTTTATTCAGTTCTTCATTTATTTCTGACCATTTTATATTCTTACTGTAAAAATTATATTTTCCATATCCTTCCCAAAGTTTTGTGCTTTTATTAATTCTGCGATCACTTGCTTTGGAATGAACTATCAATTCTATGACATTGTGGTCTGAAATTCCCGTGTTATACACTATTATTTCTTTAACATAATTCACCTCATTCACAAATACTAGGTCTAGGACATTTTCCTTTCTTGTTGGAATGTGGTTTATTTGTTGCATATTATGTTCTAATAGCATATCTTGAAGCTTTTCAAATTGCCTCTTATCTTCTGCGTTACTATTACACTCTTTTTTTATATGTATACATACAACCACTTTCTTCTATCCGTTCTTTCCAATCCACAAAAGGAAAGTTAAAATCTCCGGATAGGAGTATATTCCAGTCTTTATGGTTTCTACATATATCATCTATTTTTTTCTATTATGTCAAACTCCTTAGTATTTAGGGGTCTGTAAACTACAATATTCACTAGTTTTTCAAATTCAAATTCTACCGCAATCAATTCACATTCTGTGTTGCTGTATTTTTCACAGACTTTTCCTTGATTTATGTCTCTTCCATATATTGCGGTTCCCCCTTGATTCCTATTTTTTCTGTCTGATCTATAAGTTTGGAAACCCTTTATGTGGTCATCACTGCCAGTCTCTTGGGAATACCATGTTTCACTTATATTTAATATATCTATTTTTTCAATTTGGGTTAGTTCTTCTAGGAACTCTATTTTCCTTTCAGAGTTACTCGTGACTAAACCCTGTGCATTCATCACTATTATGATTTGTGTTTCATCCCCATTATTTAATATTGGTAATAATATGGATTCTCCCATGCTTCCTTCCTGTTCTGATATGATGTTCTTTTCTTCATTTCTCGGAATTCTGCCATTAAAAAATCCAACTTTTCTATTATATTTGTTCTTTCGCCTTCATATTTATTTTTGTGTGTAAACCTGCAATTATCCCCATATCTGCACCAACCCCTGGCATTATAGATGCATTCTTTGTAGTTGGGCTCTATTTGTGCAGATTTGGGTTGAAAGGCATTTTTTGGGGCATAGTGCGGTATATACGCGGCCTGCTTTTTTGTTTCTTTTTTGTTTCATTTTTGTTTTTCTTTTCAGTTTGCTGAGTTTTCTTACTCTCATTCATAGTTGCAGGATGCATATATCGACATTTTTTGTTGAAACTGCATCCTTTTCCTTCTTTTAGGGTTTTGCATATTTTTGGATGGAGATCTCTGCATTCGTCTCCATATCCGTCTAAATACGCACATTTACCATATATTTCATAATTATGGCATATCTTTGGATGCTTGTAGTAGCATCTTTCGCCAAATCTGCAATTCCCTCTTTTCAGCCTATTACAGACTATATCTTTCTTTTCTTTTTTTTCTTGTTCTTGCTCTTCCCTAAAAGTATGTAGGTCGGGGTAGTCTCTCTTGGGTCTATTATTTGTTTCCATCTGATAATTTATTTCTTCATAAGTATGTTGTTGGATGGCATCATAAGTTATATCAATGATTTCCTCTGCATCCTTACACATATCCTGTTAATTTTTCTCTTCTTCTTCTTCTTCAACTATTTGCAGATTTAGTCTCGACTTAATTATATTTTCTATCCAGACTAAGCATGTTGAGCAGAATAGCTTTGTGTCTATTTTTTTGCTGTATTTCAGCACATGTGGGGTGTGTTGGAACATGACAGGCATTACATTTTCTAATCAGTTGTTGAGGATTATTAATGGAATACCATATCTTACATGTATTACACCATTTTGGCATTCTTTTTCCCAATGCATCAATCAGCATATTCACCATATTGGACTTGTTGTTGTTCTTTGATGGAATGTGTTGATTGATGTAGACTTTATAAGTCTCTTTATCACTTGGATCTTCTTTGGAATTTCTTCAATTATTTTGCTGATGTTTTCCGCAGATTTGTTCCAGTTTATTGGATCATATTGTTTCAATATGTCTGCGAATATTTTTCCGTCACACTGGTTGGAGATACTAGTGACCTCTGTTATCAGACGGTCGAGCTCCTGGGAGTAGTTGGCAGTCATGACGCGTAACGCCGAGCTTCAGAGCATTGGACGGCAAGCTACTAACGCTGCTGTAAGAGTTTGACACGATGTTTGAAACTGAGTGCAACTTCTTTGTCATCTCTTGTTGGATGAGCGAACGTTATAGACGTGAACGTCATAGTTCCGAGCATCTGAATCGTGAGCGTCATTGTTCCGAGAGTCACGTGGCACCGAGTGTCAAGCAGTTGCATGGCGTCTAGCGTCCAGCAGTTGGACTTGACGTCGAGTGTCAAGCAGTTAGACGTTATGCCGAGCATCAAGCAGCTCCATGGCGTCAAGCTTCCAGCAGTTGGACTTGACGTCGAGTGTCAAGCATGACGCCGAGCATCAAGCAGTTAGACGTGACGTCGAACATCAAGACTCGGACGTCGTGATTACACCAGTCGAGCCGAACGTCAATATCGCGAACGTCTTAGTTCCGATTGTAATGACCGTGAGCGTGTAGCGTTGAAACATCGTTACGCCAGGCGCTATAAAAAATATGCAGAGAAAAATGTTAACTGGAAAGAAATTATTTTCACACACCAAGGCCCGCCTGAACAAACTCTTAGTGTCTGATGGAGGGCAAGAAATAAACCCCTAATAGTAAGTAAAAGTAAGTAATGATCTTGGACCAATTGAGGCCAGAATTCAGGTCCTTAAGGAGTTGACTCCTAGGAAACAAGACGTCTCTACCTCAGTTACAGACTTGGAGGAAGGGCTCGACGATCTCCTTTCACCTATTTATCTTTTAGAAGAATTCTCGTAGGATAAGATCCTAAGATCCTTCATCCGTCGGTTGACTTAAAGAAACTCTTGAGTTTTTTCCTGAAGAGTTTCCGAATTAAGGCCGATTCACACGACCCGTTTTCTTTCCGACAGGCTGGGTGGTGGCTAACCTCCGTCAAAATGTTGTACATTCACACGAGGCGTTCCGTATCCGTTTACCAGCGCGCGGTTTCCATTGTATGCTTAGAATTTGTCACGTGAACACCGAGTAAATTACGATAATTTTGACACTATAAGATGTTGGTTGATAACTGTGTTGATAAAATAAGTTATGCAATTTCATTATACTTTATGCACACGCCAAGAATATTAAAATTATGATAAATTCACCTGTTTTATTTAATGCCTCTCAAGTCATTTTCCATATCTTTTATTTATGTAAATTATTTCTATACATCTTGTTTGCCATGGTCAAATATCTCCTCATACTCTTGAAAAGGTTCAATTAACCTCTCATACATGGTGTAAACAACAAAATAACTAATTTCTATGACGCTATACTATGAGGAAAAGTCGGGGTTGTAGGCCACAAAACGAACGGGTCCGATACAGGTTCTCATTCACACAAAACATCATCCACCCGTTGGTTGCGACGGATGGCTAACGGCCGTCAAACCGGACGAGGTTTCTTGGAAAGAAAGCCGAGCCGATTCGGACGGCTGACGTCCGAGGGCCGCCGTCAGCCTAACGGGTCGTGTGAACAGTTGCATTTGAATACACATAAGAAAGCTAGACGCTGGTTAACCGACGGCCAGCCTGTCGGAAAGAAAACGGGTCGTGTGAATCGGCCTTTATCTTGTGCCTGCTGCTCCTCGTTCCCCGCCTTCAGAGTTTACGCTAGGGAAGGCGTCGAAGGAGTCTCTGTTTACAAAGATGGTGCGGTCTCGATCATCTAAAAGAGCTTCGAGGATGATGGGAGACTGGATGTAATCCAAGAATAACCAGGGTAATACTGTTTTTCCCTTTTCCCTTGGCTAGATTGGCCTCCATATTTAGTGTTGGGTACAAGACGGGAGAAGTTCTCAGCTTAGGAGTTCCTACCTCTGCCCAAGGAGACTTTTCGAGTCTAGTAGACGCTCCGCGTCTGAGAAGGACCTAATACTCTGGTCAACATCAGAGCTTGATCATCCTCTCAAAGGCGTCTTCAGAGCTTTCGAAGTATTCAATTTCCTTGACTGGACTCTGGGAGCCTTGGGGAAGAAGGTTTCTACCTTGAAGGATGTGGACACTGATAGTCTCAGCCTCATTATGTCAGGCATGGATAAAGCCTTAAAGGACGGTTCCAATGAGTTAGCAGCCCTTTTCTCAGCAGGGCTCTTTAAGAAGAGCCCAAATGTGTTCTTTTCTATCCATTGGGGTTACACCCATTCAGAAGTCAGAATTGAGGTATGCATCCCCTTTTTTCTTCCTCTCTTCTTCCTCAAGAGTTGGTCAAAGAGGTCTCTTCCGCTTTAGCCCTAAAGGTCACACAGGATTTTGTGTCTAAATCAGCAAGAAAGGTTCTGCATACTTTTTTCTCTAAACTGCACAGACAACAGTAGGAGCCAGACTAAACAACTTCTGGCGAGCCTAGGAGAGGAGAGGAGCAGACCTTTGATCCATACTATTACTAAAGGAGGGATGCAAAATCTTTTTCCTTGTGAAACCTTTAATAGTAACTCTGATAGACCTCTCCGCCAGATAGAGAGAGGAGCCAAAGAGACAGGCTATGCAACATCAAATGTGTGTCTTATTGGAGAAGGAGGCTATTGACCGGTCCTGGATGTAAGTGCTCTCAACGCCTTCGTTTAGAAGACAAAGTTCTCCTTGGAGACATCGAAATCAGTCCTAGCAGCAGTAAGATAGGACGACTGGATGGTCTCTTTAGACCTCCAGGATGCTTGCTTCCACATCCTCATCCATCCGAACTTCAAGCAATACCTGAAGGTTCGTGTATAGGAGAAAGTTGTCCAGTTTTGGGCTCTTTGTTTCGGCCTAAGCACCACCCCTCAAATAGATGGTTGGTCTGCTAGGACCTGTCGTTTTTCTAGCCATAGACCTCTTTCAAGCTCCCCAACCCCTGGGAGAAGGAATGTCGAACGTTCTAATCATAGACCTCTTCCAAGCTCCCCAACCCCTGGGAGAAAATGTCGACCATAGACCTCTTCCAAGCTCCCCAACCCCTGGGAGAAGGAATGTCGAACGACAAAAGGAAACGAGAGGCTTTAGCTCCCGAGCAGACGTCCCCTCGAGCATACCTGTTGACGTTTCCCAGGACTCTCGCCTTCATCATAGGAAAGGTGAGGTAAAAGTGTTTTCGTCAACTTCAGATGACGCAGCGCCCAGACGAGGCTGGCGTCAGCTTCCAGACCTCTGAAGAGGAAGATGGACATGGTCAATCAGCGTCCTATCATGACACTGCAAGCTCCTGGTTGTAGTCTTTGGAGCAGTCCTGAGCGTATTCATTCTACCGAAGAAAGCTCTCCGGCCAAACGTCCTTTAAGGGCGTCGGCAACTGTCAAGAAACGTCCAACTCACCCAATTGCAGGACAGTTGTCTGAGCCTGGTATGACCTCGGTTCATGCTCCTCCTCCACTGTCAGACTGGTTATCGTCCTCTGGACGTTCTGCGCATTCTTTAAATGGCGTAGAAAGCGAGCTTGTGGTAGACGTGACGTCTCCTGTACCACAACAAGTTGACCCTAATTTTATTATGCTGCAATATATGCAACAGAAACTCTCTTCACTCATGCAAGTTTATCAGCCTGCGGACAACAAGAGAGTAGCAGGCCTGGTCCCTGAGCGTCAGGAAGCTTCACACCTGGACGCCAAGTGTCCTATAGCTACTAGTCGAGAGGTTCTTGATGACGAACGTCTTTACAACTTCCCCGTTAAATGTCGTGTTTCAGCCATTTTAACACAAAGGAGTCAAGAAGCCAGACGTGACGTCGAGCGTCCAGCAGGACGTGACGTCGAGCGTCCAGCAGGACGTGACGTCGAGCGGGATGCGATGTCGAGGGTCAAGCAGAACGCAACGTCGAGCGTCAAACAGCTCGTGACATGGACGTGTACGCATTTCCACTGTTCAAAATTCATTACAAAGTGATGCAAAAGTTTGTGTCACACGAAGGGACCAGATTGACTCTAGTGGCCCACTTTTGGACCTCAAGAGAGTGGTTCACAGAGGTACTGGAATTGGTGGTAGACACTCCAAGAAGCCTTTCATTAAGAGTAGATCTACTCAAACAACCCCACTTGGAAAGGTACCATCAAAATCTCCAAGCTCTTCTAACTGTCTTTAAGATTATCAAAAAACTTACAAGAGCTAGAGGTTTTTCAAAGGAGGTAGCTAGGGCTATTGCAAGAGCAAGGAGGAATTCTACCATCAAGATTTACCAATCCAAGTGGGAGGTTTTTAGAGAGTGGTGCATAGTCAACTCTGTTTCCTCGTCCAGTGCCTCTATAACTCAGATTGCTGACTTCCTGTTATATCTTCGAAGGAAACGCAATTTTTTCAGCCTCTATTATCAAGGGATACAAGAGTATGTTAGTAACTGTATTCAGGCACAAAAACTTGGACCTTTCTAATGTTAAAGACCTACAGGGACTTCTCAAATAATTTGAAACATCAAAGCAACAGCACCAGGATTCACCAGCTTGGAATCTGGATATAGTCCTGAAGTTCATTATGACTGACAGGTTTGAGCCCTTGCATTCAGCTTCATTCAAGGACCTCACGATGAAGACCCTATTTTTGGTCAGTCTGGTGACGGCTAAAAGATTCAGTGCGATTCATGCTTTTAGTTGAAACGTTGGTTTTTCGAGATAACAAAGCTATCGGCTCATTGCAGTTAGGTTTTCTCGCCAAGAACGAACGCCCTTCTCAACCTCGGCCCAAGGCTTTTGAGTGTCCGAACCTTTCGGATGTGGCTGGCGAGGAGTTGGAGAGGGTCCTGTGCCCAGTAAGAACCCTGAAGTTCTACCTGGACTGAACGAAAGAGTTGCGAGGCAAGTCGGAAGCTCTTTGGTGCTCGGTCTAGAAGCCCTCGTTACAGAGGTCGAAGAATGCACCTTCATTCTTCATCAAGTCAAGACGCATGAAGTTAGAGCTGTAGCAACATCGGTGACCTTCAAGCCGAATACGTCGTTGCAGAGCATTATGGACACAACCTTTTGGAGGAGTAAATCTGTGTTCGCTTCACATTATTTGAAACGTGTCTAGACACTTTTTGAGGACTGCTTCACTCTGGTCCCCATTCGTAGCAGCGAGTGCAGTAGTGGGGGAAGGATCCACCACTACATTCCCATAATCCTAATACCCTTTTCTTCTCTTGGAACTTTTGTATTTTTATGGTTTTTCGTGGAGATTGCAACAGTCTTCCACAATCATTGATTTTAGTCAGGTGGTTAATTTGTTCCTTGAGAGTGCCCGGAACAAGGGTATTGGAGGAGGTCCTGTCACACAGAGGTTTTTAGACCGGTTTGACAGCTCCTAGAGGTCTTCAGCCCCCTGGGTGGATCGCTGGATCTCATAAGGAAAGCGGACATAATGAAAGAATTCTTTGAAGTCAGCTTCCTTATCAGGTACGAACCCTTAAGCTTGTTTATTAACTCTCAAGTAAAATTACAACAATGTTGGCTGTCTCTGACCCTCCACCAAGGGTGTCAATCAGCTATATATATAACTACCGGGTAAGTCAGATGTTTAAAAATATTTTCATAAAATAAATTTTTGAACATACTTACTCGGTAGTTATATATAATTTAATTCCCCCCCCCCCTCCTCCCCTCTAGAGACCTATGGGCATGAAAGATCTGAGGAATCATGGAATGGTTCCAGGTACCTCGCTAGAGGGCGCACAGGTGGTACACGTGGCTACCCAATCTGCGATTGCCGCGAGTTTTGAAATTTCTGCCGGACGTCAGGGGCATATAGCTACATATATAACTACTGGGTAAGGATGCTCAAAAATTTATTTTATTATGAAAATATAATTTTCACTCGCATATTTAGGAACAGACCTTTTGAATTAAAGGAAACTTCCAAAAGTGTTATATTACACATTGGAATTTTTTTATGTAACCTTTTTTTTTTTTATAGCCTGTGGAGTAGCTAATGGCTGGTGTATTTGTAGAATGTGCTTGTGGGGAAAATGTATAAATATAAGGTCCTTTACATTTACTCACTGGCTGCCATGTTTTTGTTAAGTGCTTTAGGGGGAATACGAAGTTTATAATGACATTTAAGTGTGATAGCAGTGCGTGATTATTTCTTAATATTGTTCTTTGAAAAAGTGTCAAGTTAATTCAGATATTTTTTTAAACTAAACTTATGTCAGTCAACCCATTAATACCTCTGAATTGGCAACAACGCTTTATGAAAGATCCTTTTAGGTAATTATAAAAGCAAAAAAGTCATATTGAATTCCATTTTATGATTATACAAAACAATCGGAGAATTTTAAAAAATATTTTCACAAATATTTTCTTTTATCTCAGGTGCATCCTAAGCAATGAGTTATGGGAGACAGAAAACTGAGGGTTTATAATTTTTCTGCTCTTTGATGTCACCATAGAATCAATAAAATCCAGCTAGGTGCAGTAACTGGAGTTTCAAAGGTAAGGTTCATAAAG
Organism: Palaemon carinicauda; assembly: GCF_036898095.1. NCBI lineage: Eukaryota > Metazoa > Arthropoda > Malacostraca > Decapoda > Palaemonidae > Palaemon > Palaemon carinicauda. The sequence goes on along the minus strand of NC_090744.1, from coordinate 122,798,724 downwards.
ATAATTATTTGTTTGATTTGAATGGTATTATGAAAAATGGTGGCTTGCAATTAGATTGAGGTCAAAGTGACTTTTAAGTAAATTAAAATTGAATTAGATCGCTTATGTTTACTGAGGATTATAGAGTGCCAATTGATTACATTACGATGGATTAGTACTTTTGATGGATAATGTTAATAGATTGTTAATGGATTGCATTAGGATATGTGAGATTATTATTGCATAAGGTTCAATTTCGATGATAATTTTATTCTTTATTAGTTATTCAATGCAAAATTTAATTTTTAGATTACAGTAGGGTTTTCTTTTGTCTGTACTGCATTGATAGTTGTTAGTGTGACTAATTCTAGATTTTAATCAATGTAGGGAGTGGAAATTTTTTAATGCTTTTGTCAGAAGACTAATATAGTAGCCTACACTATTGGATTAATGATGAATTAAAGACAGATTTGATTGCCAATAGATACAATTGATTTGTATTTCCAATTTGTTCCGACACTACATACAAATCCTTTCGCTCTCCACTATGGATAAATAACCCGCTTGCTGGGAAACTAGCCATAAACTTTCAAGCAGCGTATAACACCCCACGGCTAGTTAACGGTGGAAGACAAGCCACTCTGCTCACACTCACTAAGTGTATCAAATCACTGTTTGTTTTTGGCTAGGAGGAGGAGGATGTCGTCCCTTTCCACTGCTAAGAAGGAACCTGGCTATAAACTTACCATTAAGTTAGTAGGCAAATGAAAAATAAGTCCAAAAGGGATTTGTCATCCTTGGGGTTTTCCCCATAGCCAAAGTGTTCATGGCGTTTTTCCTCCGGCACCACCTTCCCTCCCCACGGCCTCTGCTCGATCTGTCGTCTTTGGAGAATGAACGAGCAAAAGTGTCAATCATTGATCCGTGGATATTCCTAATTTTCTGAGGGCCTGGCTGCTTCCAGTAGTGAAGTGGTAGCACCCATGACCAGAGCGGAGTCTTTCTTGCCTTCCTTAAGGTTTTTGGATCTCCCCACTTCGGAGCAGTTCTTCAATTTACTAATCCATGGGACACAGTGGAAGCACACATCTACCTCCGCAGGGTCAGCCTGGTCTTTTCCATCCCTGAGCTTCTGGAGGGGTTTTATCTCATACAGGTCTTGGGTCATTGCTGATGCATTCTACACAGGTGGACCTAACAGCTTAAGCTTGCTCAGTGTGCTGTGTTCCTTTGGCAAGAGAAACTTTGTTTTTCATACCTGCCTCCTTTGTGGAGGCATTCTCTACAACTCCATGGTGGCAGAGCTCTGAGTTGATAGTAGGGTTTCCCGGAGTCCCAGCCAGGCTTGCAATCCCCTCGGGGTGAGCATGTTAGCTGATCTCGATCAGCCAGGTGGGCACACTTAGGGACCTGAGCTTATTCAGTGTGCTGAGTTCCCCCAGCAGAAGAAACACATTCGTTCTGTTCCTCCAACTTGCAAGGAAGGTTGCCCTTCTTGCTAACGCAAAAGGGCTTCCGATATTGAGGGGTCTGTCCCCTAGTAAGAGCGCCTTAGACTTGTCTATGCCTTGGTCTTGCTCTTCTGATCACCTAGATGGTGATGGCGGTTGCTGCCACCTCACTGTCGTGAGACATAACTCTTCAGGGTTATTGCCACAGATGTTTACTCCCCACAGGATAGAAAGTTCTTCGGAGCATCCTCATGGTGATGCCTGCCAATCACTTGTGGTCACTGACTCTCACCATTGTACAAGTCTCATGAGCATAACCCTTTGGGGTTATTGCCTCGGTCCAGTACTTCCTATGGGATAATGCGCTCTTTGGAACCCTCACATGTTGATGCTCTCCAACTGCTTGTGGTTGCTGGTTCTTGCTATCGCACCCCTCAGGGCACAAGGAGTTTTGTGAGAAAAAACATTTTGGGGCTATTGTTGCAGATCTGTACTCTTTATGGGATAGAGGCAGCTTGGTCTGATGTTCACGAGGAAATGGCAGCACACGTCTGCCTTGCTCCTAACCTTTCAAGCACGTACCTCCTCCTGCAGATTCCTTGACGAATGTTCATTCCCCAGTTTACGATGCTTAAGCTTGTGGATGAACAGATCATAGTTGCTATAAAGAGTCTTAACTCGCCTGCCACGTGTTGATGATGTGAGAGGGCGAACTTCTCCTGCTGATGAAGATTTGTTCACTTCTCTAGCTGCGTGCTACTCAGGTACATCAGCTTCATGCGCACGCTCGCATGCTTGCTAACTTGTTCACGATGATACAGTTCTTGAACAATCAATTCCTTTTGGGCAATGTCACTGCGCTTTAACACAGATACACTGTCCCACATGCTTGTGTGCGAACTCCGAATGCTGATGAAGGCTGTTCTCTTTGCGAGTTGCATGAGTTTCTTCACGAGTGCACATGCGCTCGTGAGGAGTAGGAAGGGCTAGTTACCACTATACTGTAAAGAACCTACTGATATCTCTTTGTTTACGAAGGACACACTTAGCTTCAGCCTACTGAAACCATCAATCAGACAAGTTTAAACCCTGTTCCAATGCATCAATGGCACTCTTTCTTAGTTGATGCTTGTATCTCTTGGGGGAAACCAGGTTCTCCAAGCACTTATCACCCTTGTACCCCAGACTTAGAAGGTCTGCCCATCAGGTCCTCATCAAAAGGTTCAGATTGTACTTGTAAGTATCAAGGTACTTAGACTCTTGAGAATTGCAAAGACTCCAACAGTATTTTACCTCAGCAGAACAATCGGAGCCTATTTTGTTCAATCCAATCAGGAACGGAGAGATCCAAGGTGGGATTCGTTTTTCCTAACTGATACCTGTCACAAGGGGGAAAGGGGTCTCGTTTACAAACATTTATCGATGTTCGTTGATGGAGTTGTTACGTAACGAACTATTCGTGCCGCTCCCAGATCTTCGGCCTGACCCGGAGGACCCATCACAAGGGATTCAGTCCATAAAACTGGGCTTTTGAGATTGAGTTTTCTCGGGAGATTTGGTCTACCTGTGAAAACTCGCATCGCGGGCAGTTCCCCTGAGAACGGCATAGCATATACCTTATATAAAGGTGGTTTTTTTTCTGTGTGATTATTGGTCATTGTTTGGACTTATGCACACATCTACCTTCCTTACAAATGTGATTGAAGATACGTTTCAACCTTGTCTTATGGTAGTTGCTTACGACCGATAGCCTGCTAGACAGCGATTAGCATGGGTAGTTCACTTTGATACTGATTATCCTCTAGAGATATCTCGTTACTCTGGTGTTTACCAGTCTCCCAGACCTGTTAACAATTATGTGGACTTTTCAACAAGAAGGAACTTCTGTTGTTTGTTGCATAAAGTTTTTAGGAGCCCACACATTTTTTACTTGGTATTTTAACACTTGTTTAAAAGAAATTATGGTTTGGTTTTGATATGTTAAATGTAATAACTGTTTATTAGGTTGGTCTATGTAATACATTATTTATTTAGTTTAGTTACATATCCAGGCAACATCACAGATATCATTTTTTTATATTACTGATCTGTGTGTGTGTATATATATATATATATATATATATATATATATATATATATATATATATATATATATATATATATATATATATATATTTTATAAAAAAAATTATTTTCCAATCCTACTGATATCAATACAGAATTCTGTGAAAGATGAACTGCCAATTCAATTAAGAGATAAAATGCAAGACTAAGTCCTGATCCTATGAAGATATTCTTATCAATAATTAGGCCATTAGAAAAGATAACTTAACCTAAGCCATGTTTGTCATTAAATTATTAGTGTATAATCCCCGAGGCCTGGATTCCTAGAAACGAGCACTTGATTCTGTGAGCTTGCAATTGTGAGTAAGTCATGCCGACTCTTGCTAAAGGACCTGTTATGTAAACGCACTATAATAGCCAAGACTATAATTTGCTAGTTTGTGCAAAATATGTTTAGTAATTAAATTAGGCGCACCGATATGTCGGCCAAGGGAATAAGCCAGGATAGGACAGCCAATGATAAGGGAGTATTATATAATATATGGGTAAGGTTGAATAGATTTTTATTTATTTATAACATTGGTTAATCATTGGCAAAAGACATGTAGTTTTGTGATTAGTAATGTTGAAGACAATTTCAGAATGACCATGTTGTTAGATTTAGTGTTTTTAGGTATACCCATTAGGTAAGAAATAATAACCTTGAATAAACTCTTCAATGAATTGTTACTAGGTTAGTGAATCAGTGTGTGTGATAAGTTTTTCATAGTCTAAGGTAAGATAAAATGACGAATCTGGGTAGAATTAATGCTGATTCATTGATTCAAGGTTAAACAGAAAATCCACGTAGATAAATGAATTAATAAGTTAGGATAGTTTAGGAAAGATCCATACAATATATATAAATATATAATGAAGATTTAGTAAGGCCTTTTCATTACGAGAGTGGTACATTTCCTTAATAAATTTAAGAAATTGCAGGTCATTATTTATGCTTCTAGGAGAGTAAAAACACTAATTTAATTATTCAGTTGCACAGCAGTATACTCTTATATACCATGCAACATTCGACACCTGAAACTTTGTGTCATAAATTCTATTTTTGCTCAGAATATATTCATACCTTGTTAATAGATATGAGTATTGTTTGTGTGTGACCAGGTATCCTCTGTGGTGTGAGGTAGAATATTTTATTCATGGAATTATGATTTATTAAGTAGTTCTTGAAAATTGCAGTGATTAATTGAAGGATTAGGGGTGCTCCAGTTTGCCATTGAATTAGCAGAGGCCAGTCATTAGATTATTCTAGTGAAGTATTCCCTATTTGGGACTTAGGAGTAATACATTTTCACTTTGCAAGATATACTTCGACTGTAATATTTTATATAAATGTCATAGGCATGCCTAGTTTGTCATTATTTCTACTATTTCATATTTAATGAATTAGTGTTCTATATTATAGTTATATCATTCATAATGTTTTAATAAAAATAGTCTGGATATGGAAGTGCACAATAATATGTGAATAAGGCTGATATATCTATACAATTAACATCTGTTATTTATTTTTTCAGACTAAACTCATCAAAAGAAAATTAAATTTATAGTCTGCTCAAAACCAGAAACTAAACAAAATATCAAGAGTATTATGTAACATTCTTAAAGACATCAAGATGAAGACCAGCAACGAATAATCTGTGATTTACAACAGAAAAAAAATTCAAGGTTTCTGAGGAAGACAAAATCGATTAATTTCTTTGTTAAAAAGCACAGAAATATCAAGGGTAAAGAACCCACTCTTGACATCAAAATTTCTAATGGTATAATATCCTTATCAGAGATATTACAGTACTACAGATTCTTCGAAATGCCCAGTTGACTATATTTTTAGATGGATGTGTTACAATGGTCACAATATTTATATTCCATAGGTTTAATAGCAATCAATAACTGAAGATAAAAAAAAAAAAAAGTGAAGTAACAGTAAATAACTAGTATGAAAATTTAAGACCACGATATTGCCAGATTATTTCAAGTTTATTAAAGTGTTATTCCTTAAAGACGGAAATTTAATTATTAAAGCTATTTACTTTTATTCAGACTAGTAGTAAGCATTGCATCAGCTCTTAATCTTTACAAAGCCATTGCATATAAAACAAATGTTTGTTTTTTACTTAAAAAAAAATACTCAATATTATATTTTTCTAGTAAATCCCAAGCACTCAAAATTGTACTTGAAAATTAGGGCCAACTCATCATTTATGAGCTTGGTCAACTTTAAAATTTAAATTCCTATCACAATTTTCTCATTAATATTAGATAAACAAGAACAATAATTGGTTTAGTTGTCGAAACTAGTTGGCAAATATGAGTATATTGAATGATAAGGGATTCCTATTACCCTATCTCTTAAAATAATTATTCTGTATTATTATAGGTAATGTTAAATGGATTGGTTTATATGTATTATTGTAAATTAATTTGGAAAAGGGGGAAACTGGACGTTAACAACTAATTAATTCAAGGGGGCATGACTCTGTACCATTGAAAGTGTATTTTCTATGTTCAAACTTATTTAATTTTTTTTGTTTCACAGTCGACTCCTTCAATTTAAGAAGTATTTAAAAGATAATTTTATTTGCATAAATTTTGGAAGGGGAAAATTTATATAGATTTATTTTTTCATTGTGTATCATTCAAACAATGTAGTGACGAACCTTTTAATTGTGACTTTCATATGGAGGTTTTTAGATAAAAAAAGGTATTCCCAAGATTTTAGGCAATAAAATTTCAATATCTATTCGAGATTAAATAAAAAAAACGGCCAATATTAAAGGTAAAAGATAGATACATTTTCGAAAATTTCAGGTGTTGAGAAAACGGTCTTCAAAAAATTTTCTGTAGACTTACTGAATAGTCTTTAATATGTATATGTAAGGGCTTTTAGCAATAATTTTCTACAACTTCGGGGATCATATGGGCGTAATCTTCATATTTCAGGGTTAATTACTAACTAATGGAGAGTGTCTTGTCTCAAATACACACAACAATGTACTCTGCACTTGTAAAATCCGCGCATTCATCCAAAACGTGGCCAATGGGTTAAACGTCATCTGACGTCTTGTGTATATTTTAAGCAAATTTTACGTTCTTGACATAATTGATTATTGTTTCCGACACTTTATGCATCTTTTATCATACTCATAACATAAAAATATAAACATAAGCAAGTCGTCAAAGAAATAAGACCAATATTAGACCAAAAAAATTATATTTAAGGCGACCCATATAATAGAAAACGGGTAGTCTGCTTTGTTTTTTCTTAGAAAATGGTATTGTTACCTTGTATGGTCTGATAAAGTAAATACGGATTTTTTTTTTTTTGGACCTATAGGTAAATACGAATCTAGGTCAGAAAAGGTTTGCGCAAGGGACCAGACCCGATTGTGTGAATTTACATTCAAAGGCTATTTAGCAATACCAATGTTGTAATTCAGAAATCCATTTAAAACATGAATGATGGATGTTCTCCTAGCCAAAATTGTAATAATCTGAATTTCCAAAATTCCATCCAGTTAGTGGGTCATGTTCCTAAACTAGCTGTTCAATTAAATGCCAGTTTCCTCCGAGCCAATTTATATATTTCTAGAACGTATCATTTTTAGAATTGTGTTAAGTTCTGTAAACAAGTTATTTAAAAGTCTTACTGAAGGGTAATTAACTTTATCTTTTTAGAGATTTATTCAAATTCATTCTACAAGCTGTGTATTAAAGCACATTAATTGGATGTGAATATAACCTCCTCATTATTTTAACAATATAAATATTCTCATCTTTGCCTATGTAGGCCTATGCCCCTATGAGACTATCATCTAATTATTACCAACTATCAGAATTTTCTAATACACAACTTCAAATGTAGGCTTACGTTCTTAAATAGTATAAATAGACTTTTTATGATAGAAGCTATTGGGCAAAAAAAAAAGTCTGGTCCACTGATTAACCACATTTTGAGGTGTCAGTCCAATATTTTTCTTGGTGGGGCTGGGGTCAGAAGAATAGCTTATTATATTCTAACAATCAACATTTGTATGAATATTGGTGTTATACTACAGCTAAATATATAGTATTATATTAACTGATAATTTTGGTTTAATATTTCAGAATAACTTATTTTCTTCCCTTTTTTGCACTAATATCAGAAGTTTGCTTAACTGAAATATCATATAAAGGCCCAGTACTAGCTTATTTTTCATATACAGTTAAACGAAGGGAGAACCAAGTATGCTCTGTAAAGATTGCTTTTTTTCATTTATTGAATAGATTAACATATGGTGCGAACAATTAATCTGATTATCTTGTGTGACGGGATGCAAGGAGTCATAAATAGAACAATTTTGAATATTTTCGAAGGGAATCGCTGTATTTAAGGTCTTAAATAGTATTGCCATGCATTAGAAGGCTATTATAACACACACACTCTCTCTCTCTCTCTCTCTCTCTCTCTCTCTCTCTCTCTCTCTCCTTCCTTAGAATCAAGGTTATATTCACAAGAAAAAAGAGCAGTTTCAAAATAAGTTTAGATTGTTTGGAAATTTTTTCCCCAAGGTGTTTGCACGTTTAATGTTAAAACTTTAGATTAATAATTTTACAAATATTCCAAAATTTTAATCATTCTGGTCACCAGGTACGTATAACATTCCAAAAAGCTTGTTTGCAGTAGCATATCTTTGTCATATGTGCTTTTCAATCCAGTTAACAGTTATTTGTGTCTGAAAACGTTAGAATGACAAAATTGCTATTCAAAGGATAAAATTTCGTCTACTGGTTTTAAGCTTTGCATATTCTTGGTACTCTCGTCTACATTATGGCCTATATAATTAATAATAGTTGTAGTTTACAGCATTTTGTTAAAAGGTTATGTGAAGGGAATAGTTATTTTAATTCCAGGGAAGTATTAGTTTTTCCATGATGAATTCAGAGAATTTGCCTAACCCATCAGTGAGGTAGTTTTAAATCAACATTCACCTAATATTCATTAAATTGTATGTTCTAAGAATAGTTGTAATGTAAAACTTAGAATATATCTAAAAGGCTCAAGGGAGTTGTTATACTTAAAGAAAGGGTGAAGATTAATGGTTTGTATAGAGACTGCTTACATTTTGTTGTTGATACGTAGGCTAAACTTGAAGGGATATACTTAGGAAGGAATTACACATAGGGCACTGCTTTAGAGGAAAAAAATATCACGTGCTGACCAATTTTTTAGGACATTGGGTAACTAAAAGAAAATGGTGTTTTTAAAGCAATTTAGTCAATGCTTTGCGAGATTGATTTCAAAGTAAAATCTTGAATTATTTTAAAGGTTAGCATTGTTAAGGTATTAACATTTAGAGAGCCTAGACCTAGAGGGTAGCGTTGTGGTTGAAACTTGTATTGTAATAGAAATATAGATTGTATATTTTATACCTATCAAAAGGTTTTATAGGAAAGTGCCTTGGAAATTTAATCCAAATAATTTCATATAAATATTAAGGGAATTGAATTTGGTGGATATGGTTTTTTCACATTTAGGTAGCCAAGCTGATGACATATGCTTAAAACCAGTTGCTTTTTATATACAATAAAATACTGTTTTGTCATTAGCGATTTTATTAGATTCATTTATTAATCATTAAAATTTGAGATGCTTGTATAATTCATTAATGTACATTGGTTAGAATGTTTATTTCAATTGTATTGTTGTAATTAATAGGCACTTCTTGATAAGGTGTATTACATCTGAATAATTGGTATGGACGAATATTATCCAAGATACGAGAGCTATCATCCTGGTTGTTAATTTATGGGAAGAAAGTGACATAGCATTGCTAATATCATTGCTTCATAAATAAGTAAAGGTAGATGGCCCAACATTATCACTTCATTAGTTAGAAATATGGGCAATACTGACTACTTTATTAATGATATTCATGATATTGAGTACAAGAAATAGGAATAGCTAAAAGAATTGGTTTCTTCCTCCATATTGAAAATGAGATTTCTTCAGTGAAAAAATGGAGGGGGTTAGCAAATGAGGTTATTTCTTAATATCCCCCATAAGAAATGTTAGAAGTCAAGATATTGTTCACATCTCAAAAGTGAAATAGAAAGGTAAGACTAATCTTATTTGAGAGATTGACTGAACAACATTTGTTCAGTAAACTATTTCCTAAAAAATCTTATTTGAATTGCACAGGCTCAAGTTGTTAAGTGATATTGATACTAATGGCAGTCATAGAGAGACTGCATGCCTTTGTGGGTCAAATGAGGCATTTATAGGAATAGTTTACTGAGCAGAAGTTTTCAGAGTCGAGCTCGTATCATATAAGACTGGTCTTCCCCATCTTATTTCAATTTTGAAAATGAGAAAAATTTAGGCTTCACCATTGATTATGGGGGATATTAAGAATTCCTTTCCCCTGCTAAACCCCTGGATTGCTCAACTTAGACCTCTCATTTCCGATGTGGAGTAAAAAATTTATTCGAATTAGCTATTCAGATTTCTTGTACTCAATATCATAAACAAATCCTTCTCATCTCTGTCGCTGTAAAGAACCTGGGACATTGATACAGTAGTCAGTATTATCCATATTACTAACTAATGGAGTAAAAATACTGGGCCATCTATTTTTACTTATGCAGTTATAGTATTAGTAGTGTTATATCACTTCCTTGCCATAAGATAACAACCAGGACCCTTGCTCCCGTATCTTGGATAGTTTTCGTCTATACCATTTATGTAATAGACCTTATCAAGAAGTGCCTATTACTTGCAACAAAATGTTTTAAATCTTTTTATCTTGAATATTGTTTTGCTGATGTTTATACTGTTTAATATTTTTACCGTATACATTGTAACTGAGAAAATGGAAATAAAATGCATATGAAAGGTATTACACTTTTTAATTTAGTTTCCCGGTATATAAATAAAACCTGTATGGTATACAAAAAAGAAAATGGGATGAAAATTTAAGATAAAAAGAAAAAAAAACGTAACTTGGAGTATTCTCCTTATATTAAGCCTCATATGGCAGAGTGTTCTCCCTAAACAGCCCCCAGCCCCTTCTAGCACCAGCAATTGCCTTATTCCCCACGAAAAAAAAAGGGCTAAAAGGCTCATGAAATAGTCCTTGCTCATAAGTTACTAGTCCGTTTGGACTGTTGTTGATCCCCCACACAGAGTTTGTTCACCCTCCACTGTGGTATGAGAGCAGCAATACCAGTGTCTTGAATACAAGTACGAAGTCAAGATGGCCGACTGTCTCAGTATTTCATTTTGGATAAAAGTCCACTTCTTGATCTAGCTGTTTATTAAGTAGGTTTTTCCTGACTAAAGTCATGATAAAAATTACCTTGTTATTTCCATTAGTTAATATTTCTCAAAAGCCTCATGCAATTCAGACAATATTAGAATTATAGGTAAAAAAATATACTTAAGTGTGTAATAAAGCTTCCAATTATCACTATGGATGAAGAAATTCATAAATTTGTTAAAAAAAACTTTTATTATAGAATATTTGATGTCAGACAGGTTTCAGTATAATCCGTTTAGTTACATGATGGAAATAAAAACACTATGAAGCCAATGACATATATATCAATCTAATTAAATCCCATTTTCTGAAAGCTTTAAACACTATAGATTCAAAGAAAACTGACGCTTGTCAAGCACTAAGCTCACGATTTGACAAAGAAAGGCTCTAGGTGAGTCACCCTTCATCTAATATTGTGCAGTAAATGACAAACACTTGTTTTCTTTGTTTATCCGCCAGTGTCCGTTTTCTTTCATTGAACCACTGAAGTGAGTTTAAAGCTCAGCATTTGAGGTAACATATTTCAAGACTGTGTAGTTAAGTAGTGCTTTCTATGAGATTAAGATAAAATTATTAATAAAAAAAAAGGAGGAAAAGGAAAGCCCACCAAGGCCATCCCCTGTCCCACCTAGTAACAAGACATTTTACTGCAAAGTTTTTTCTTTTTTTCTGATGAAGCTATGTTACTAGGCCCTTGAATGCTTTCCTTTTCCTTCTTTTTTTTCGTTTTTTTATTAATAATTTTACAAACTATGATAACAGGGTTGTAATTTAAAGACTTCAGGAATAGTTTGAAGCTATTTTGAAGTTAAATGGTAAAACATTTATAAAATTAATTTCATCACTATAAAGCTAGATTCCAGAGATTATAGAGTTACGTTATACACTTGGACCAAATCTCCTTCTAGAACAGAAAACAAATAGAATATCTAAAATAAGCAACATAATCATTTCCAAGCCTTATCGTGCAATTTCAGAACGATCCATTACTACAGACACCTGAAGCTCTATGAAAAGCAGACAAGATTCACAAATGCCAAGTTGCCTCCCTGTCTCGCCCCTTTTAATGCACATAATTGAGTCAGGTAAAAGAGAAGAGCCGTGCAAGACTACTGCCCTGACCATCCTTGCTACTCCTCCCAGCAGACAGTCAGATCGGACCGAAGTACGCATTCATCTTACACGTGGACACCTGAATCACTTTAGCTGTGTAATAAAGTTCTCAAATGCAAACCCTTGGAAAAGCAACGATGGAAAGCGAGTTAAACCTGATACACTATATAAAGCTAACGACACAATTCTAAACAAAATAATATAGATTCTATATAACCATGACTAAAAGAATAACACTAAAATTACTTTCTTTTTACATTCTGATAAGACATCGTTAAAAAATATATTTTAATTGATTATCTACCTACAGTTAGTAATTTATTGTTTTATTTCCAAATTAATATAACTCCTAATAACAAACATAGGCCCACAACTAATACCCCCAAAATACACAGTACTCCTAGAAATATGATTATGCCAAATACGAATCTAGAATTAAATAAAATCAAACCCACTAGATACTGTCCTTGGCTAATAATCTTTTAATTCACTATCTTCAGCTTATAATTCTTTACTACAGTATGTTATCCTCAGCAAAGAAGTCTTTAATATGCTATCATTACCATATAACTATCTATAATGCACACTTTATATTATAACCTCTCACTATACCTAATGCCTTATTATACTATCACGAACATATATTGCCTGACTAAGGTCTCCTCAGCCACTAATCAAAGGAGATGATTCTTTATTGCGTATTTTACTCAGGTCCTGTGTAACTTAATACATCACTTTCTTCCGGTCAAAATAGTTATGATCAAGCTATTTTCAGAAATTAAAATTATTTGATACTTTCTAGATTTTTGTCATTAACTCAATGTGAAATGAAGTTTAAAATGTGTCTTTTAGAATTATGAGAATGAGTTCAAACACAAGAGACAGACTCACAGACGGAGATGAGTTCTGTGCAGTACAATATTCTCTACTGAAAATCGCCACAAAAAGAACAAATATTAAATGATATTTATAATTCTAGTATTGTTAGGAACTCTAATGTCTCTAAGCTCACAAATACCTTTCAACGTAAGATAGTTGAAAAAAAAAAAATTATCACTGAAGGCAAATCTATCAAATACTTAATTTTCTATAACTTTCAACAGTTCCATAAAGATAATGACATTTAATAATAATGAATTCATTACGCATTTTAAATCAGAATAAAAAGGTAATAGAATTTTTTCGTATTAGAGAAACACAGGACCAGCAATAAAATCTCTACACAAGTTAATCATTGTTTGGAAAATATATACTAATCAAGACCGAAGCATCAAACTCAAATTTCTTAAGAACGTAAGAAGAATTAAAATCATCTATTTCTCGGTGACTTTATGAAGACTTCAAATTTCTTCCTAGATATCTACTTCAGCAAATCGTATAATCAATAGTTGAAAACTCTAAAATCGAGAAAAGAATATGTTCTTTAAGAAAATTTCATATAATTTGCAAATCACATAATTAATACTTCAAAACTCTAAAGTCGAGAAAAGAACGTGTTCTTAAAGGAAATGAACTTATAAGTAAAAAATATAGTCATCTCAGAAAATCTATATTGTTTAGGCATACACTAAAACTTAGTGATATTTTTGCTCTTGATACATTTCAAAGATTATAACACGAGCTATTTAATAATAATAAAAAAAAAAAAACCTAGAATGGCATTTTTTTTTTATTTCATCAGCTTAATGAAGCTGATGATTCTACACTCTTGAAAAATACTTCTTTTGAAGAAACTTGAGTTTGAAGCTTATTAATTAGCTGATTGACTGGGTGTTGTACTTACTAAATGGATAGAGGACTTTTTTCATCCTTTTTCATAATCAAATTAAATTTCTCCAGAAGCTACGCGACGCAATTCAAAATCCACCCTATTTTCTCGAGAGAAAAAAAAATCCTAATTCATCACCACCTATATGAAAAAGCTTTTAAGTAAAATTTCTATGCCTAACTTCTTCAATGAAACACTGAAAAAAAATCCATTTCCCTTTTCCCCCTTGGGACATGATCTATTGAAGGGAAATGGGCAAAATAACGACCCAACTTCTCCATATGAATCTTACACCAACCATTCAATACTATCAAAATATTCCATCATTCCTTGCAGTGGAATTCATAACATTCATAACACTTCCACAGCACAAAGTCCCAATTTCCAATATTGACAATTCTCATCAAAATTAAATCATACACTGATAGTGAGGATCAAAATATACTGGATTTTAATACGTTTGCTATACTGATGTGCAATTAACCATTTTGGAGAGTAAATGTGACTTGGAAAAATTGATCTCGTTACCAATAAGAAATTAGAAAAATAAGCGACGGGGAATATTGCAATTATCGTTCTTTAAATTGGGAAATTAGATCAAATTTAGGGATATATTCCAGCGCTTGGTCCAATGAGGCAATTCAGCAACCGAGGGAAACCTTGCCAGTACAATTTGAAGTTAAATTCGTAAGAGTTTTCACAGCAAAATGGGAGAGTGAAGGCAGGTATGGAGGTGAAGTTTAAAGCTTTATAAAGCTAGTGCAGGTACAGGAAGGCCAGAAGGAACGCTAAGTAACGCCTACAGAGACTCCTGTGTGTGAGGTGCACTGGTCGCACTACCCCATCTCGTTTTTGAGAGAGAGAGAGAGAGAGAGAGAGAGAGAGAGAGAGAGAGAGAGAGAGAGAGAGAGAGAGAGAGAGAGAAAATTACTCTATTTCACCGCGTTTTGGAACACAAAACTAACAGTCGGGTTTTTACAGCGCCATCAATTATTTTTTTATCTAATGTTATAATTTTCAATTTAATACTGAAACCACTTTTGCCCCAGTGACCTCAGATAATTTTAGGCCAACAACTAAACCAATTGTATCTTCAAAGGTTGTGGGCAAAGAAATAATTACTTTCAAGATCAATGGGGGTTACTTTGTTTTTGGCAAAATTATAACCTTAAGAGACACCGAAAGACATAAGCTTTAATACTGTGCTCTAACATTTTAAATGGTACCCCCGTTCAATGCATTAGTTCCGTAGAAACATTCCTAAGTATTCATAATTCATTCATTACAAATAATGAGTTAAGTTTGTTACTAAAGGTTAAAGCTGTCTGGCTTCAGTTCCAGTTCCATCAGAATAGATGCTCACCAGAACGTCAGCCGGGCAAGCCCAACCCCCCACTGTAGTGCCCTACCACAGCAGTGGCCTCCCCAGTAAACAGCTTAAACTCTCGGTCCCGGGCGGGGATCAATCTGCTGTCATGCGAATGCTTGGCAAACACGCTACCACTGTACTAGTTTTCTATTGGATTAAAACAAAAACTGGCCAAAGGGCCAGGCAATCTAACAAGCAAACGAAAGATAAAATCGTTATACAAGAAATAGCTAAAAATGAAACTGCCCATTAACCAACATAATCTAACAATCTTACATTTTCTATACATTGACATGATATATAACCATAAAGGCAGTTAATGGATTAAAACATTATTAGAATATATTATGAATTATCTATATTTAAGGAAATTAAGAACTTTTGTATTCGATATTCTAATTATTGTGAACTATGAGGGTGTAAAATACCCAATACGTCTCTTATTATTATTATCATTGTTAATTGCTAAACTACAACCCTAGTTGGAAAAGCAGAATGCTATAAGCCCTGGGGATCTAACAGGGAAAATATCCCAGTGAGGACAGGAAACAAGGAAAAAATAAATATTTTAAGAATATTAAAATAAATATCTCTTATATAAACTATAAAAACTTTAACAAAACATGAGGAAGAGAAATTAGATAAAATAGTGTGCCCGAGTGTATACTCAAGCAAGAGAACTCTAACTCTTACAACGTTATGAACTTTCCCCAAAGAAAATTACTGTTTAAAGACAGGAATATTTCAGCACACCAGTATTGCATTAACTGAAAAAGTTACCCAGAAATCAATACATCTAGAAAAAAAAAAAAGTTTATTAGAATGCTTGGACAACTTTATAGAAATGAAACTTTCATACTTTGACCGATGTAACGAAAAAAGATATTTGCCAAAAATTCAGGAAAATTTGCACTTGAAATACAAACCTGACGAGATTCTTGTTAACAAATTATAAACCTATTCTTCATACCTAATTAGTTTTCCCACTTCTTATACACACAAGCACACACACACTACCTCTGGACAGCTTTCACGTCAACGACAACATATTCAAGAACTTAATACACAATTCATGTAAAGATGATTAAAGTGTTATTTAGCCCTCCTTTATGTCATGGGCACAAACGACACAAGACAAGAAACAAAATGGAATTTATGAACCGAGCTGTGCACCTTTTCTGAGAGCCCAGGTATCTCGCCATAATAGAAAGCTCTGAAATGCAAGACTTCAAAATGATCCTCTTACCAAATTTCTTGAAACACTTACGTTAAGTATTTATCATTAATCTCTAATATTTTTATTACACTTGAACTTGAAAATTTTATGGAAAATTTGGAAATAACAGTCACCACTGATTACACATTAACTTCAAAAAGAGCATAAACGTGTCTGAAGCACATTAAATCACAATCCTTTTACATTAGATAGATTTTCCACTACTTATATTACACAGTTCATAACATTGATATATTTGTCATTGATATAAGTGCATACAACTTTACTATAAAGGAAAATGATCGTACCAAAACCTGTACATTTGACATTATAAACTCCTACAATGGAAGCTTCTTAAAAATTATGAGATACTTGATTCAAATAAGATCATTAATACAAAATTTCTAAAATCTGATGAACTATAACAACATTGAAAGAATTTGAGGCTTTTGAAAAGTTAATAATGGCATAACAACCGCAATTTTCATGACTTCAGCTGCCAGGATAAAATCTACACTGACAAAACAGCTGGATAAATAAGCAGACTAAAATCCAACATGTTAACCAATACAGACTGTCAGCCTTTGACACGTACAATATATTCAAGCAAACACATTGAGCTACAGCTCTCAAGACACCAGTAAAAAAATGAACAAGTTCTGTTCATGGGGAATAAGATAACAGTCTAAAAAAACAAGTGATTACTCTAGTTAAGAGCAGGATCTACCTCATAGACCCTTTAGCCCTTTTTATCGTGAGGAATAGATTGGCAAATGCTGACACTCAAAGAGGAGGGGGCCAGTGGGAGACTCATCAGCCATATGAGGCGAGAGTATTTGCTTTTTTTTATAACATTTCCAATTTTGGGATAAGGAAGGATCAAGGATGGGGAGTGGGAGATCTGAAATTGGAGTTGAACATTAGACTACAATAAAAGAGAACTTCTTCATAATTCCCCTTATTGAAAAATGTTTACAAAGTTTCCCATTACTTTTACCAATTAGCATATTATTCTTCAAGGTATATTCATGTGTGTAGAGAGAGAGAGAGAGAGAGAGAGAGAGAGAGAGAGAGAGAGAGAGAGAGAGAGAGAGAGAGAGAGAGAGAGAATTACTTAAAGTACCTAATTAAAGGAGGTTCCTCATACTGGAGTGGTTATTGGAATGCATCAAATATATTTCCTATCTATCTTATACATAATTATAAATCCACTTTTATTTACACATCTATATAATTCCCAATTATTTTCCCCCTTTCAGCTAAACAGAAACACTTTACACTACAGTAATGTTTCATTTACCAAAGAAATTAAAATTTCCATCTAACTATGCAATTCACAGCAGAAGTTTTTCAGTAATCAGTTGCTTGCTGACGTTGCCTTCTAAAATTCATAATTACCAGGATTTTCTTTCTAATGTCAGTCTACGGTCACACCCATTACAATGTTTTATATTTTGCAATAGGACTATAGTTTGTGAACTATAAAACTCACTACTAGGGTCATTCCGTATACAACTGCAACTGGGGGATACCCCTGCAGTTACAATTTAGTAAGAGATAAAAGCAGTTACACTTTAGTAAGAGATAAAAGGCTGAAGATTAAAATGTAAGAAAGGATAAGGGAGAGGAGTTCAAGTAGAAGCGTATAAAGAAGTGTAGGTAGGTCAGAAAGAACAAGCAATTGCAGGTAAAGTCAGAAGGAAGGAGCAAGTGCAGGTAGAGTTAAAATGAATGAGCAAGTGCAGGTAAAGTCAGAGAGAATGAGAAAGTGCAGGTAAGGTAAGAATAAACGTGCAGGTAAGGTCAGAAGGAACGTGCAGGTAGGGTCAGAAAGAAAGTGCAAGTGCAAGTAAGGTAAAAAGGAACATTCAGGTAGTGTCAGAAGGAAAATACAAGTGCAAGTAAGGTCAGAAGGAACTAGCAGGTAGAGTCAGAAGGAATGTGCAGGTAGGATCAGAAAGAAAGTGCAACTGCAAGTAAGGTTCGAAGGAAAGTACAAGTGCAGGTATGGTCAGAAGGAACATGAAGGTAGGATCAGAAAGAAAGTGCAAGTGCAGGTAAGGTCAGAAGCAGTGTGCAGGTAGGGTCCGAAATTAAGTGCATTTGCAGGTGGGGTCAGAAAGAAAGTGCAAGTGCAAGTAGGGTCAGAAGGAAAGCGGAATGTGCAGGTAGGGTCAAAGGGAAAGCGGAATGTGCAGGTAGGGTCAGAAGGAAAGCAGAAGTGCAGGTAGGGTCAGAAGGAAAGCAGAAGTGCAGGTAGGGTCAGAAGGAAAGCAGAAGTGCAGGTATGGTCAAAAGGAAATCGGAAGTGAAGGTAGGATCAGAATGAACGTGCCGGTAGGATCAGAAGAAACATGCAGGTAGGGTCAGAAGGAACATGCAGGTAGGGTCAGAAGGAACATGCAGGTAGGGTCAGAAGGAACATGCAGGTAGGGTCAGAAGGAACATGCAGGTAGGGTCAAGAGGAAAGTGCAAGTGAAGCTAGGGATAGAAGGAACGTGAAAGTGCGAGTAGGAGCATAAGAAACGTGCAGGTATGATGAGAAGGAAAGTGCAAGTGCAGGTAAGGTCAAAAGGAAGGTGAAAGTGCAGGTAAGGTCAAAGGGAACGTGCAAGTAGGGTCAGAAGGAAAATGGATGTGAAGGTAGGGTCCGAAGGAAAGTGCAAGTGCAAGAACGGAGAGAATGAACGTACATACAGGATCAGAAAGAAAGTGCAAGTGCAGGTAAGGTCAGAAGGAACGTGCTGGTAGGGTCAGAAGGAAAGTTTAGCAGTAGGTCGGGTAAAAAAAAAAGTGGAAGTGTAGGTAGGGTCAGAAGGAAAATGCAAGTACAGATAAAGTTAGAAGGTAACTGTTAGTGCAGGTAAGGTCAGAAGGAGTGTGCGGGTAGGGTTAGAAGGAACGTGGAAGAGCAGATATGGTCAGAAGGTAAGTGCAAGTGCATATAGGGGCAAAAGAAAAGTTTCAAAGACCGTTAAGAAATGCTTACGATACACATCCGGAGGTACACTGATGGCACTACATCCCTGCAGAGATAATATATTTGCTTTCATATCAATACCTGTCAGTAACCTAAATCCAATGACCTTTAGTCTAACCAACCGATGTTTCATAATTTTCCAGTTCAACTGACCTTCATTGCCCTATTTTTCATTATATTTCTTAAACATTAAATCTACTAAGTTTCATTAGCTAGCCTCTCCATTACGTCTCACGTTAGCCAGCCACTCCAATATATTTCTCTCTCACTATAAGTTCCTGAATTTCCCTCAAAAAAAGAGAGAGAGAGAGAGAGAGAGAGAGAGAGAGAGAGAGAGAGAGAGAGAGAGAGAGAGAGAGAGAGAGAGAGAGAGAGAGAGAGAGAGAGAGTGGGTACTGTTGCAGTCCATACAAAAGGTCAAATGGAAGACAGGTATAGGGACGAGCTTTAACTGATATTTAAGAATTATTCACAAATGAAAGAATAAGAAATACAAGACAACACGCATTTTTAGATATGTAACATATAAATCAAACGAAGTATTCTAGTTTGTTTTCATCCTTAGAAAACATAGAATTGCAAAAGGGGATTACGTTGTTTTTGATAAAAGGAAAGCAAATGGTAATTATAATACATGATTTTCTCTAAGCAATATCCAAGAATTTATAGAATATTATACTTTTAATATTTTCTTATTCAAGAAACAAAAGGTGATGAAGCAAATCTCACCTAAGTTTTATAATCGTTTGGCAGATAGCATAGGAAGAAAATTTTAAGGTGCTACATGTGAGTAACATACCTTGAAGTCTATTGATCGAGAAGTTCTCTTTCAAATATCACAGTTAAAAAAAGGTAAAATTATTAGGAATATGTTAAAACTTAAATCCACCAATTACAAAGATTTTGCCAATTAGACTTTAATTCACAGAGCAATGGCAGATAACTCTGGAGCCGGAAGACTGACTAGAAAGCTGTAGAAGAAATAAATGACAAAATAACTCTTGAAAACAAGAGTTAATTGAAAAAAAAAAAAGAATGAAACAAGGAATTTCTTGAATAAAAACAAGAAAACGATGAGAGAGATTATGTAATCAACACGAATAACTTAGGATCAAGGAATACCCCAGTTAACTTCATTATCTGTTGAGTGCCCAAGACAACCCCATAGAAGCATTCTAAATAACACTAAAGACGAAAGTGTCCAGAGTAACTTCAAAGGCAGATAAATTTCATGAATAACTGAATAAACCAGTGTGCTACAAAAATTCTGCACTCGAGGGAATACTAAAATCTGTTAAATGAAGTAAGTGCCCCAGATAGCTTATTGAACCAAGAAACACGTCGAATAACTCCATACATAAAGGATTCCACGATGAATGCCCAAAATAACCTAAAACCATAGACCAATGAGTGAGTACTAAGAAAGAGGTTTTAATTAAATCTGAACTAACGAGTATTATCACGAGAGCTTGGTAAATCATGTCATTATCCAATATCTTAGTTCTGAGTAAATTCAGAAAACAAGCAGAACTCTACAAGACGTTTTCAAACAGAAAGTGCCCCCAAATAACTGAATTCTAACAAAAGCCCTTTATACCCCAGAGTGACAGGAAATATTTCTTTAAGACAGAATTATCTGAAAGAATATGTAAGCAAAAATTACTCACAAACTCCAAAGAGCATGAATGCCCAAAGAAACTGAACAGACTCAAGAAGAAACACACAAAGTCAGAATTTATTCTAGGAGGTACTTTAAAGCAGACCATATAAGTCCTTCACAAAAAAGCAAATCGAGAAAAAAAATAAAGTCTCTTGAAACCAAACTTGCCCTTCTAGAAATATCAGCTAAAACGGCCTGAAAATTTTCTTAAGGCAATTATAATCCTGAAACTTGACTCCTTGATTCATTCTTAAGAAAATTATAATCCTGAAATTTAACTCCTTAAAATCTATATAATTTCCAACTAATCAAACTATCAACAATTACCCAACGATGAAATTTCAGCCTTCAACGAGATCTATGAAAAGAGAGTACAGGAGACTTTTGTTAAAGTATCCGACTATAGATTCTCCGAGATAATTACTTTCTGGACAGAACCTTCATATTGAATCAGTTACTAAAAAATAGCTCATAATTTAGCAGTTTGCTATCGTACGTTCAAACCAGTCAATCAACATAAGGTAAGAATTGTGATCTAACCAAATAAAATATATTATCCGCAATCCTCCAGATTAATTACCATCATGAGCAATCTTCACATCAAACACAGCAAGAAAAATTAAATCAAATTACAGCTGCTAAACCTTGGTTGTATACAGAAATGCAGCCTCTATTGTAGGCAGAAAACTCCTAAAAAAACATAAATATAATTTTAGGTTTTATGCCATCAAGGGGCATATGATGTGTTCTAATAAAGGAAAAGGTTAATGACCAACACATATTTACAGAATAGGAAGGCCTAATGGAAGGTAATGATAGAAACAATCCTTATGATATCATAAGATAAAACACAAGATTAAACCCCTAGAAATGTTTAAGTAGCTTTCCAATCTATCAGCCTTAAGTCCAATATCCAAAGGTGGTACCAAGAGAACAGAACCATAGAAATCTAATAAAGAATAGAAATCCAAGTATAAAAAAAGATCACCACCCAGTAGGACCTCACCCGATTGAAAAACTGGTGATCAGCTGACTTTTGGGTTACAAGACTGTTAAGTAAAGTTAAGGTAAAATATCTTAACTTGTGGTAATATAACGTTTTAAAAACATACAATATGTCATATAATCGAATTAAATATTTTCCACATTTTCTAAAAATAAAAAAATGTACCTAAAGATACCACAATGCTTGTTTGTGAAAAAAATTATTTAGCATCAGTAACAAAAGTTGTAGTTACCATTTTTTTTATGATTTATGATAGTACTATAATCAGGTGTTTGTATCACGTTAAATGCTAAATAGAAATCATAGCTATCAATTATCGAAAAGTACAAATTCAGGTATAATGAAAAATTATTCCAAATGTGTTTAGAAGATTGACAAACATACAAGCAGTGTGGTCTAATCAAATTAGAATCAAGTGGCACAGCTGGAAACTATGTAACCTTCTTCTGTAGTCCTGAAAAACTGGGCATTACCAATATTTTATCCCCTTACGAATACGAAATAAACTTAATAATTAAAGTTTTTCAACTGAAGCTTCTATTAAAATCAGTATGATCTAAGATGGCAAAAGACAGAGTATTTAAAGTTGTGATTCAGTGATTTTTTTTGAGTTGCAAAGAGAGTATAACTGAATTTTGCAGTTTGTTCTTTGTTGAAAATTTCAAATAAACACTGAGAGTAGCATTACTATAACATAAAATTAACTATAATAATGTAAAAAGAAAACCGTATGACATAGATAGCAACAGATATAAGCATTTATCGAAAAATAAGTTTTGCAGTTAAATTTTAACTTAGATTAGGCAATACCAAGATGCTTAGACCCTCACTGTAAACAGATTAACACAAGAATTTTTGAAATTGATAAATCTCCCCACACCTAAAACCATGTATTGTCTTTTCTTTCTTGAAGTCACAGATCCCAAATTCCACTAGCACAGTAGAATAGTTTTCTTGTGATGAATGGTCATCGTCATTTTATCTACCGTTACTCATTTGTTAATCGCAAACAAGCGACCAACTTTATCCTGAAAAAAATATTTTATGAATTAATCTTCATATTATTTAAGACAAATAATACGCCTTGATAGGCAAACTCAAACATATAATAAAATACTATATAAAGCTACTACTAGATGAGATTATAGGAAAAAGTAATTTTGCTTTTCATACCAATTCTTTCATGAAAATCAATAGAAACAAGCACACGTGAGTTCAATTGATTAAAGTTTATAAAAATGTAATATGTATTTTAAGTAAATAAATAAATAATTTAGATTTTATACAAACAAAACATTTGATTTCAGAGTTTGCTAAACTAACGTTCTTAAATTGGAATTAGCTTTAAAAAGCAAATTAGGGTAACAATTTGTATGCACAAATTTATCTAGAAATTATAAGGAACGTTTCCAGTAATTGAAGGAGCAACATTTTGAATATTTGAAAACTCAAGACTTCTCCATATGGAAGTAAAAGAGTACCTTCTTGCTTATTTATGTATGCCACTACCATTGTGTTGTTACTCAACAGTATCATGGAGTGACATAAAAGTACCCATTGGAAGTGCTTGTGTGCTAGAAAGGCAGCTGACATCTCTAGGGGGTTTATGTGGTACTGCCAGGCGGCATCAGACCACAGCCCGGAGGCCTTGTGCTGCAGCAGGTTAGCCTCCACCCTTCTTTTGATGTATCCATAAAGAGCATCAAATCCGAAGGGGAGGAGAGTAGTTTTAAACCCCTGAAAAGATTGGTATCTGCTACCCCACCAACTTAATTCTCCCTTTTGCTCCAATCCTTTCAGAGCTTGGAGGTAGGGAGGATCCCTGTGTTGCTACCAAAACGATTTTAGTTGCCCCTGGAGAGATAGAAAGAGCAGACAGCTATTTGGCACTGGACTTTTCAGAGAGGCCAAATGTCCCAACAGGCAATGCCACTGATGTGCCAGCAGCAAGTCTTGTGAGAGGAAGAGAGGGGTCTGTTTCCTTGAATCTCTCTATTTCACTTTAGGACAGAAAAACCATGCCTTTTTGGTGCGTATTCGCACCTTGAGGTATACCAGTTCTTATGATGGTTGGAGAGAATACTTTTTGAAATTTAAAATAATCCTCAGGTCTCGGTGTAAAAGAATCGTCTAGATAGCAAAGGAGACAAATGGTGTTGGCATGGGCCCAGGTTGATACTAGGGTGTCAAAGTTCTCAACAATTTAATTAAAATAGATTTTCAGATAGCGGGATCAAGCAGAGGCGAATCTGCGATTCAACATATTGTATTTCAGTAAAAAATTACATGAGTTATTGAGCACACTTAAGTTACTTGAAAAGGCTGCAAAGCATCCAATTACATTAATAAAGATAAGTGCTCTTTTATATTCTTGAACATCTTTACACTATTCTTGGGCAAACAATCAACCAGGAAACGAACTTACAAATGCATAAAATAAAATCAATGTTACTCTCGCTTCACTATTCTACTTTAAAAAACTAAGTATAAGTTTTATACAAAGTTCTTATGATGGTGGTCTTGAATAGCAGAGTAATTACGAGACTTGGTTTCGTAGCAGCGACTCTAACCCGACTAACTATCGGGCGTGGCACATCGCCGGTCGTGACTCATTGCGTCCATGGGGAGATGCAATAGGTCATATGGGAATCAAAGGAGTAGTTCGCTTGTCTCCAACCGGATACTTATCCGGAAGGCCTTCGTCTCCTCGCTGTTGCTCTCCCAAGCAATCTATAAGAACAATGAGGTGACAGAAAAAAAAATTCTTTGTCTGCAGATTGATATGGAGACAGAATCCTGTCGCCGGTGGAAGCTGAGACAGCATACATTCCCAAGTGAACCAGCGGGCTGAGGTCATTCACATGACCTCCAACAGAGGTTTCAATCGATGTCTATGTGACAAGGGTGAATATCTTTATGAATACCTGTGGGGTTGGTGACAGGCTGAAGCAAAGCACATGGAACAGGTATATTCTCTCGTGAAGGATGAAACATAGTTGATTCCTTGACACAGGAGATCCAATGTGATCATGAAATCCTTCTGACCATTTCTGGTGTTTCCAAATTTGTTCAAAGCGGAAAGATCGATGACTAGTCTCCAGCCTTCAGGTGCCTTCTCTACAAGAGAGTCAACTTTAGGAGCCTTGGGACCTGTTGAGTATCTCTTGGAGAGCGCCCTTCTCCAACTTGCTTTGGACTTCTACCGGAAAGGCGAGATCCTTCGTTGATCCCTTCACGAAGGATTACATCAACACTGGATTTTGTGTCAAGGAAGGGAGAGAGAGTATGAACGAGATGCAGTATCCTGCTTGGAGACTGAGATTATCCATGGTTCAACCCTAAAGAACTCTAATCCCTGCCACCTTTGGTTTAGGCATCCTCTCTATGGTGGTCAGGCAAGAGTAATGACCTCCCTAGCAGGAATGGCCACCTCTTCCACCAAGAAAGGGTTGCTTAGGAGATTGCTTCTTGGCACTGCTCTTCTATGTGCCTGGCTATACATGGGGAATGTCCTTGGCACGGATGGTGCTGAAGAGTGAAGATGAAATGTCACCACCCTAAGTTGGAGGGATTCGTTACTCGGCTTGCTCCAGTACTCTGTGACCGTGTCAAAGTCCTCCGAGTTAAATAAGGAAGGACCTTCCACTGGTGAGTTGCATAGCTTAAGCACCTATCCTTTTGGCACCTGCCTCTGGAATCGTGAAATGACTGAGTCTCATCTTTTCAGAATCCAGTTCGCCCACTGGTTGGCTACGTTGTGAGCGAGAAACTCAACAGCTCTTGACCCTGAAAGCAAAATGTGTTCATTGCTTTCTTCTGGTGTGGATCATGCAAGTTCTCAGTGGCGATCAGGTACCCCATGGAGCGAAAATAGAAATCGATCCATGAATCAGCTTGTAAGGAGGCTTTGCAACCAGTTCCATGAACGTAGCTTCAGCAGTCAAGAAAGTCACCTATTATGCAATTAACTTGTCTAAGGAGATATTGTGTTTCAGTGTCAGGACCGCTGGGTCCAGTGGCAGTTGTGAGTTGCTTTCATCAAAGATCCTGCGACCTGGGATATGACCTACTTCCTGGCTCCCTCCACTATCCTAGACAAGTTTACCTTGATCCTGATCTTCCCAATTTATGGCCCTGTCAGAAACTGTCATCGGTTGTATCCTTCTCTTCGAGGGTGGAGTAAGATGGTTCACCCAGTCCATTGATTTTCCTTATGCAAGCCAAGACTTGCATGAAGAAATGATCCAACTCTCTCTGATCAGCAGCAGAGATCATAGGACTAGTAGATAAAGGCAACATACCGACAGTGTGTTCAAATTCCTCATCCTTAGACTCGTCCAACTCCAACCACAGGAGCCTGAATTGTGTCAGGTTTGTTAATGGATGACCTAAAAGGGGCATCATTCCTGGATGGCAGGTTCTGCATTGTAGGCAACGATGGGTCTGGAACCAAACCAAGAGCGCCCTTCCATTGGATTGGGGCATAAGAGCCTTTGAAGCCCAGTTTTTTTTTTGGAAGAGTTTTGTATCCTTCCTCTCACGGGATTTAGCTGCGAAGGAGGGAAGGAGAGAGGAAGTCACCTTTCAAGGCTCTGCTGCTGAGTGTGAAGCTTGTCGGGGGCTATGGGGTCTGGCTTAGGCTCTGGGGGTGGAAAAGATGGTTCAGTTCGAATGAACTTCCTGGGGACAACCAATAGTTGTCAGTAAATGAGACCTCCATTGAAGATCTCGAACCCCTGCTCATTCTTGGGTGCAAAGTATCCCCTGGAGGAGACATATACTGCCTCAATGGCTTAAGTGGGATGATACCCAATTACGCCCAGATGGGTTTAGGCTGGTTATGAGAAGCTGTAGAGTGTAAGTACCTCTGGTACCCAGATGAGTGATGGAACAGCAAAGGAGAAACCAAAGGAGGAGGAAGAGGTGCATACCTGGAGGCAGTACTCCTACTGTTAATATCCATGGGTATATTGGTATTTCCTTGAGATCTAGACACCGTGAGAGGGATAGTGATTGGTTGAGAAGAGGTCGCTGGTTGTGGCACTGGAACAGCGTCAACAACAACCTGTTTCACTGCCTGAGCAAGCTGTAGGAACCATATCACAGCCTTAATCTATCTATCTATATACCAAGGCACTTCCCCCAATTTTGGGGGGTAGCCGACACCAACAATGAAACAAAACAAAAAGGGGACCTCTACTCTCTATGTTCCTTCAGCCTAATCAGGGACTCAACCGAGTTCAGCTGGTACTGCTAGGGTGCCACAGCCCAACCTCCCACATTTCCACCACAGATGAAGCTTCATAATGCTGACTCCCCTACTGCTGCTACCTCCGCGGTCATCTAAGGCCCCGGAGGAAGCAGCAGGGCCTACTGGAACTGCGTCACAATCGCTCGCCATTCATTCCTATTTCTAGCACGCTCTCTTGCCTCTCTCACATCTATCCTCCTATCATCCAGAGCTTTCTTCACACCATCCATCCACCCAAACCTCGGCCTTCCTCTTGTACTTCTCCCCTCAACTCTTGCATTCATCACCTTCTTTAGCAGACAACCATTTTCCATTCTCTCAACATGGCCAAACCACCTCAACACATTCATATCCACTCTAGCCGCTAACTCATTTCTTACACCCGTTCTCTCCCTCACCACTTCGTTCCTAACCCTATCTACTCGAGATACACCAGCCATACTCCTCAGACACTTCATCTCAAACACATTCAATTTCTGTCTCTCCATCACTTTCATTCCCCACGACTCCGATCCATACATCACAGTTGGTACAATCACTTTCTCATATAGAACTCTCTTTACATTCATGCCCAACCCTCTATTTTTTACTACTCCCTTAACTGCCCCCAAAACTTTGCAACCTTCATTCACTCTCTGACGTACATCTGCTTCCACTCCACCATTTGCTGCAACAATAGACCCCAAGTACTTAAACTATAGACAGCCTTAATGAAAAAAATAAAACTGCAGGATCTCACAACGGATAGTGGTCATGTTTACTCTGATCACAGGTAACTCACTCACATGGCGAATGTACCGAGGTAGCGAGTGTTGGGAAAGAAGCGACCAGATCTTTATCATCAGTACGAGCTTGCCTGGCCAACCTGCCTGTGTGTGGTTGGTAAGTGCACTGTGCCAAGTATGACTCCACCACCTTGAAAAGGGACTGGCTAGAGAACTCGTCAGAGAACCTGCAGGATGTTCACAAGTAGCCGTGTGTTTGCCTGTAAGGCACATGTGTTCAGATGGAGTGGAGCAAGGCAAAGGTTGCTTGTTCTTAACCGCCAGCTGCCATTTCTTACAAATGCTAGAACTTTCAGGCACTTGCCCCTGAAGGGTAGGTTCCCAAGGCGGGACCCCAAAGGGAGTCACACTCGCGAGATGCATAAAGATTTGTGGTACCTGAGAATCACTGTGGGAAGGGACTGTGGCTATAAGGTATAGACAGCCATGATCACCAGAGAGCTAGAGCGAGATATCAACGAGTCGAATACTTGATTCCGAAGCACCCAAGGAGGAGATCACTTTAGTGAGGAAGCCCTCTCACATTGGTGAGAAGGTAGATTAACCTTGGATGGGTTTTCCTGCTTGGTGAGCCCAGTGTGCTGAACAAGCTCAGCATGCTTAGCAACTCCGGCCGGCTGAGCAATCTCTGCATGCACGCTCACACTAGGCGATCGCAGGCATGGTTAGAGGTTCGGTGGGTGGAAGGTCGAGGCCAAACCACGAGGAGGCCGTGAGCTCCTGCTGTACCCTAAGCTTAAGCACCTCTCAAAGCTGTTCCTTACAGTGGGTACCCAAAAGCCCCAAGGAAGGCAAAAGGTGATACAGAGCATCAAGCTTTGCTAGGAGAAGTGATGGGGCCTTCCACACCAGAAGGTTGTCCGGGAGTCAATCAGTCATCACTCTTACTCGACCACCCTCCAGAGGAGGCCAAATGGCCAGAGATAGCGAGGAGGAAACGAGACCGCCTCACCAGAGAAAGTAGTCTGGATTTATACAACTTCGAAGGTTCTGAATCCCTTCAAGATTTCTTTCGCCACCTATCATTACACTCCCTCTGGGAAGATGACCACTCACAACACTTTAGGCCTGAGTGCAAGAGTGTTATCTACATGCTGGACAAAAGCTGTGAGGATCAGTCTCCCTTTCCAGTATAAACGTGCTGCAAGGGAGGCCAGGTATACCAGGACAAATCTGCATATTAACAGTTGTGAAAAAATAAAGCATACATGCGAATATAAAAAAGGGGCGTTTACAGACAGAGAAATGTGGGTTTACAAGTAAAAAAAAAAAAAAAAAAAATTACACAATGTACTGGGTGAGTCTACTCCCTGCTACTCCCCCACTGATAACTAGCGGAGGGTTGCTAACATGGCAAATTCGGAGATAATTTGTATTTTTCCTAACCATACAAACCTTAGCTATTTACATGGGGTATTACTTTCGGCGTAGCTGAAATGGCGAGCCATTAGATCTTTAACGAGGGTTAACTACCCTCTCGCTAGCTAGCGAGGGGGTAGGGGAGAGGTAGCTAGCTACCCCTCCCCCCTCACACAGCAGTGAACTGATTCACTTCGCTTAAAGGTAGGACTTGCCTTGGGGGACAGGGCTGGCGGGTAAGTATGTGTAAATAGCTAAGGTTTGTATGGTTAGCAAAAATACAAATTATCTCCGAATTTGTCATTTGTTCCGTAACCGAAATACAAACCACGCTATTTACATGGGGTGACTTACCCCTTAGGAAGGGTGGAAAGTCCCAGCCTTACTGGCTTTGGCTTTGCCCGGGGACTCAAAATCCGAGTGAGCAGCACTTGGAGAAAAAGAGTCCCTGCACCTCGCAAGTTCCTTGCTCCGCAAGGAACGCTCGGACTACATAAGCTTGTGTGTGGAGGGATGAAGTGCGACTTGTCCTAGGGAGTTGACCTGAAATCCCCTAGACTGAATTCTAGGCTAGGACGTTCCCAATACCACCTCGTCAGGGTATGGGGGACGTGACAGTATAACCTAATACTAGGAACACAAGGAAGCATGGTTTACCTGCAGAGGTTTGAGGTCAGCTTTCCGCAAGAGAGGGGAGGATGAAGGAAGAAATAAGGGCCAGACAAACTTCTTTCATTCATGCAGACTAAAACCGGGTAACAATGCCCTCAACCTTCTGCTACCTGTTCATTAAGGAGCCTGAGGTTTAGACCAGCTGTTGTGTAGCCACCACAGGGCCGATAGAAAACGTATCGAAGCTCCTGTGGGTCACGTCCTGCAGGTAGTGGGCTGTGAATGTCGTTTGACGCTTTCAGGCTCCAGCTTGTAGCACCTGCGTCACAGTAGTTACTCTTGAAGGCCAGGGACGTTGCGATGCCTCTGGCGTCGCGTGCCCTAAGGCGACATGATGGAGGAGGGTCTGGATTCAGGGCGTGATGGACGACCCTACGAATCCAGGCTGAAAAGGTATTCTTGGTGACCCTCCACTCCGTCCTTCCTGTGCTCCCAAACAGGGCTTGCACGTGAGGACGAACTCCAGCTGTTCTTAATATAACACCTCCGACTCCTTACTGGGCATAGTGGGAGAAGGTCTGGGTCATCTGTTACAGAACGGAGAATCGAAATCCTGAAGGAGTCGAACCGAGGGTCCGGGCTCCAAGATTTTGAGACTAGTGACCAGCTCAGGGACGAACCTGAAAGTTACCTCCCCCTCTCCTCTTGAATGGGCGACGACGTACGACAGACCATGAAGTTCGCTGGCACGCTTGGCCGAGGCCAGAGCGAGCAGGAGCACCGTCTTCCAAGACAGGTGACGATCAGAAGACTGGCGTACAGGTTCGCAAGGAGGTCTCTTGAGAGCCCTAAGAGCCTGAACCATGTTCCATGGAGGAGGTCTCACTTCCGACTGGGAGCAGGTAAGTTCGTAGCTTCGTATGAGCGAAGAAAGAACCAGCGAGGAGGGAATGTCTATTCCTTCAGCCTGCAGGCCAGACTAAGGCTGAGCGATAGGTTTTCACCGCCGAGAGCGAAAGGCACATTCCCTCCCACAGGTATACAATGATTCCGCTATTGCTGGAATAGTGGCATCAAGGGGAGAGATACCTCCCCCACGACACCAACCACAGAAGATTCTCCACTTGGCCCAGTAGACCCCTGCGGATGACTTTCGCAGGTGTCGAGACATCCGCTCCGCAACTTATTGCAGAACTCCTCTTCCGTGAGGGAATGCTGGATAGTCTCCAGGCATGAAGCCGAAGCGATGCTACAGCTCTGTGGCAGATGTTGCAGTGTGGTTGTTCGAGTAGCTCGTGTCATGGGGGAAGCTCTCTCGGGAGTCCCGTCAGGGGATGCAGAAGGTCCGGGAACCACTCTGCATGATGCCGTAGCGGAGCTATCAGAGTCATCGACAGGTTGACCGATAATCTGGTCTTGATGAACACTCTTTTCACCAGACAAAACGGTGGGAAGGCGAAGACGTCGATGTTGTCCCACCGTTGTAGGAAGGCATCTTGCCAGAGTGCCTTGGGGAAGTAGTACAGCGGCAGCTTGAAGTTCAAGGCTGTCGCGAACAGGACCACAAAGTCAGGACTTCGTTGGCTACTAGGGGTCCCCAAGACCACTCGGCACTCACTATCTGCGAGGCTCTGCTCAGACTGCAGAGAGCACATTCCTTTGCCCAGAAAGAAGCGAGCCGATAGTGGTATTGAGTGGAAACAGTTCATCTCAGTATCTCTACTGCAAGATGGGAAAGCTGTTATGAAAGGTACCTCTCTGCTTGTTGAAATAAGCAACTACCGTGGTGTTGTCGCTCCGGAGGAATCCACCAGGGTTGTTGGAACTGTTGAAGGGCTAGTTATACGGCCTTCATTCCTAGCAGAATGAAGTGGAGGTACCTTACTGATTCTGACCATAGGCCTGAGATCTTTTGGTTCAGAACGTGCCCCCCCCCCCTCTTTTGACGCGTCCGAGAACAGCATCAAATGCGGGGGAAGGACGCGAAAATCAACTCCCTTCAAAGGTTCCCGTAGGACAACCACCACTGCGGGTCCATTCGTTCCGCAGGTCCGAAGGGACCAGAGTGTCCGGGGAATCGTTGCCTTGGTTCCATCGGGACTTGAGCCGCCGTGCAGGGATCTCATCCTGAGGCGGCCGTTTGGAACTAGACGGGTCAGGGAGGAAAAGGTGACCTAGGAGACGTAACCAAGATTGGGTTGGAAGCTCTCCTCGTCTGAGGAAAGGTTCTGCGCCTCTCCTCAGCCATGCTATCCTGTCGACTGATGGGAAGGCTTGTGGAGATTGGTATCTAACATCATGCCTAGATATCCCAGTTGTTGGGATGGAAGCAGAGAAGACTTCTTGAGACTTACCATGATCCCTCGATCTTGGCAAAGTCCCAGAGGCTTGCCTCGGTGTCGAAGAAGGGTCAATTCCGAGACTGCCGGGGTTAGCCAGTCATCCAGATAGCGAAGGGGACGGATGCCGATCCTGTGTGGCCACGAAAATATCAGGGTGAACATTCTGGTGAACACCTGCGGTGCTGTGGAGAGATCGAAACACAGCACCTTGAACTGGTAGCCCTTGTTGTCTAGGCTGAATTTCAAGTACTTCCTAGAAGTGGTTGGATTGGGATCTGGAAGTACCCGTCCTTCAGATCCAGTGTGCACCTGAAGACTTGTGGTCTCACTGCAAGTCTGAACGACTCTGCTGTTCCCCGCTGAACGAAGTTTGTTCGACAAACTTGTTCAGAGCTGATGACGGGTGTCCAGCCTTCAGATGCCTTCTTTACCAGAAAAAGTCGACTGAAGAAGCCGGGGGGAGCCGTCGACGACCTTATGGAGAGCATCTTCTAGAGTATGGTCTCGAATTCTCCCCGAAGGGCTAGCCCCTTTGCCGATCCCATGGCATAGGGGCTCAGCGCACTGGATTCGCTGTCAGGGGAGGTAGAGATGTTATGAACGGGACGCGATATCCTTGGCTGATCATGGAGATCGTGCAGGAATCGGCCCCGAGTTGCTGCCACCTGAACACGCAACTTTAGGTATCCCCCCACTGGGGGCAGGGGGTTGCCAATTCAAGCGTCTGCGGCCTTGGCCGCTCCCTCTAGCATTATTGCCTCCCCAGGAGGACCGTGTCCTTCTTGTCCCTGACAGGAGGGGGCTGCTGTTTAGGCACCCTGTCTTTGCCGTCTGAGCCGGTTCCGATGTCCTAGGCCGACATGGCTGTTGTTGTTGAGGCGCTGGAGGCTTGTAGGGTCCGGATGTAAGCACCTTTGGAGGGGCGAATCGAGATCCGATTTCCTCTACCTCTCAGCTGACCGTACCACGTCCTTGGGCTCAAATAAGCTCTTTCCAAGGATGGAAGTGTCTGAGCTTGCCGATATCCAGGGTTGGGACTTTGGAGAACCACCTCTCGGTCACTGCATCTCAATGCTCCAACATTGAGTTTGCCCACAAGTTCGAAACTTGGTGGGCCGGAAAATGATGGTGTTCGTGCCCGAGAGGGGGAAAGTTTCCATGGTCTTCCTGGTGTTCCCCTTGGACAAGTCCTCGGATAACAACAGGATGCCCGGAGATCCAAGCCAGACGATCAGCCACGAAGTGGCCTGCATGGCTCACTCTACGGCCTTCATCTGGCTCAAGATCTCCGAAGCCGAGAAAGTCCCCTGCCGGGCAGAGAATTTCTCGAGAGAAATCCCCCTGGAATCCCTTCCACGGAAAGGTGGAGAGGCAGAGCTAAACCAGGCTTCCCCATAATCTTGAAGTACCTCCTCTGCTGACGGCTGAGAGACGCAGTGTCAGCGACCCATAGGAGGGAAGGGGATCAGGTGATCCTGAGGAGTAGAGATGATGGGGCTTGCCTGAAAAGAAGGAAAAGAATGTTGCCCAGACCTCTCTGAAGCTTCTTCCTGCTACTGCACGTGCGCTGCTTTGCGTCTACAGGTGAGATATCGTGCCGACAATGATCTGGAGGTACGCGCTCCTGAAGACTCGCCAGGTTGGCCGTGTTGTGAAACCCGACGGGAATCGCGGACGGAATCGTGCTGGCGCTCGCACGATGGAAAATCATTGGTTCGCGTGTGGGCGAACATGGGTGCGCATGCGCGCGGTCGTAAGGGCGAGCGCAGGCGGCCGGGAGACCGATGGCGCGTAAGCGAGCGATGGTGCATTGACGAGCGATGGTGCATTGACGAGCGATGGCGCGTCTTGGCGAGCAATGGCTTGTAGGCGGGCGAAGGCGCGTTGGCGAGCGATGGCGCGTCGGCAAGCGATGGCGCATCGGCAAGCAATGGCGCGTCGGCGAGCGGTGGCGCGTCGGCGAGCGGTGGCGCGTCGGCGAGCGGTGGTGCATCGGCGAGCGGTGGTGCATCGGCGAGCGGTGGTACATCGGCGAGCGGTGGTGCATCGGCGAGCGGTGGCGCATAGCGACCGATCGCGTACAGGAGAGTTAACGCGTGGGCGCGTAGGAAACCTACGATGATTGCAGCGTTGGCGCGTAGGAAACCTACGATGATTGCAGCGTTGGCGCGTAGGAAACCTACGATGATCGCAGCGTTGGCGCGTAGGAAACCTACGATGATTGCAGCGTTGGCGCGTAGGAAACCTACGATGATTGCAGCGTTGGCGCGTAGGAAACCTACGATGATTGCAGCGTTGGCGCGTTGAAAACGCTTGCGCGCAGGCGAAGAATCGCGCGGGCGCTTAGGAGAGCCCAGGGGTGCCTGTGAGGGCCCGTGCGCTAGCTTAGGTGCCTCCTGGGCGGCGCGGTGTGATGTTAAAGCGTGCTGGCGCATTGGCGACCGTGTGAGCGCTGGAACTGGAACCACACATGGGCGCGCTTGGCGTGAAACTCCAGAAGGGCGCTGCGAGTCCAGAAGAACCTGTGAGCGCCTGTGAGCTAGCGTAGGAACTTCTTGAACTGCGTGCGACGAGGCAGGAACCGGGAGATCGTAGGCGCGTAGTTGCGTGTCCAGAAGATATGCGCGGCCAGAAGATATCAGTGAGGGTGCAGAACCAGAGAGATCGTCGGAGAGGAGGCGAAGGAATAAACTCCTTGCCTGCGCCCAGATCCGGAGATCGTGGGCGCGTGGGCGAACGTTGGCGCATTGCGCACATCAGGAAAGGGAGCACAGATGTGCGCGGGCGAGCAGTTGAACGTGGAGTTCAGCGAAGAAATAATCTCCCTGCTTGCGCCCACATCCGGGGATCATGGGCGCAAGGGCGAACGTTGGC
The DNA here is from genome assembly GCF_036898095.1 of Palaemon carinicauda. Classification (NCBI taxonomy): domain Eukaryota; kingdom Metazoa; phylum Arthropoda; class Malacostraca; order Decapoda; family Palaemonidae; genus Palaemon; species Palaemon carinicauda. The sequence continues at coordinate 122,763,540 of NC_090744.1, read as the reverse complement.
GGGCATTGCGCACATCAGAAAAGGACGATCAGATGTGCGCTGGCGAGCAGGCGATCGTGGGCATCCAGGAAACCGTTGGTGCACAAGGCGCGTAGCCGCACAGAAGGTCCCAGAAGCGTTGGCGATCAGGAGATCTACGGCGAGACTCAGCTACAGGAGATCGCTGGAGTGTTGATTCAGCAGAAGACTGGTCCACAGCAGGAGAGTATTTGCGAACTACGGCGCGCGAGCGCGCAAGAGAACGAGGTTGCACAGGTAAAAAAAAACCTGGCACTAAAGGGACTTACTCACATTATGAGATAAGCCCTTTGCCCCGAAGGGACCGGTGCCCGTTAGGAAATGGGGTGGAGTGGCGCCCACTGCGCATCTGCGTCCAGGAACGGAGATGGAAGACAAGAAGGTCTGGCAAGTGTCGGAGATCGCAAACGATCTGCCGAAAGGTCTAGCGAAGCAGCTGCAACGGTCTGCTCTCGTCGAGGAGGATCCTCTGCGGCTGAAGATGAAGACGACCACGGACAGGAGCACCATCATTAGTCCTCCGAAGAGGAATCTCTGTTAGTGAACTCCCCCGAGGGGGAGAGACACTCGCAGGAGAGACTGTTGGACTCAGCTGCCCCCTCGAAGGATGTTCGTAGAGGGGAACTGAGCCTTCAGCAACCTCAGCAACAAAAGCAGGGGAGTCCTCCGAAGAGGAGTCTCTATGAGTGTCCTTCTCCCGAACGAGAGAGGTGAACACTTCGTAGCAGAGACAAGAAGAACTGATGAAGGCACCCCTTAGGGCCGTTGGATCAGCAAGGTGACCATTAAGAGCAACCCTCCGAAGAGGAGCTCCTGCAGCTGCCCATCCCCTTGAGCGTAGCTGCAAGTGCGACCGCTCAGCACTAAGAGCATAATCGCACGAATTCCAAGGTCCGGCCTTGCAACCGCTCAGCCCCTTGAGCATGGTTACAAAAGCGGTCGCTCAGCACCAAGAGCATAACCGCCCGAGGACCAGGAAAAACCAACCAGGAACTATTAAGGTAAGAGAAGTTCCCCCCCTCCCCCTGAAGGGGAAAAAAACTCATACCTGGGAAGGGAACCTCCCTCGGAAGGGAAGTTACCCACCCATAGAGGCGAACCTCCTGAGCGTTCTAAATGAACTAAGGGGCTGACAGTTGTCACGGGAGAACTTCTAGGAGAAGGGAACACGTCCATGACGAAGTCCTAGAGAGCAGGCGGCAACAGCAGACTCCCCAGGCCCAAACAGGACAGCTCAGCTTCGTTGGCACATTAGGCAAACGAAAAACTAGATAGTTAACTGTGAAAATAAAATAAATAATTAGTTAACATTCATTCCTCCGGGGGAACTCCGAAGAGGAACCCCGAGGGAAAAGAACATAAGAATTACGCACCAGGAATGCACCCTCCCCCACTGACACTCACGGGAAGGGGGAAGGCGGAGAACTGTAATAAAAACAGAATTATAAAAATTATAACAATTATAATTATGTAATTCATCTAAGAATGTTCACTAATAGAAGAACGAATGAACCCCGAAGGGAAGCGTTCTACACAGAGGCTGAAAAGTTAACAAATACAATTAGATTCCATTAAAATAATTGAGACCAAATAAACGGAGAAGCAACTCAACCCGCAACGGGAAGGAAACAACCGTAATACGTAGTAGTAATAAAAGGGTGAACAACCTCGAGAGAGAGAGAGAGAGAGAGAGAGAGAGAGAGAGAGAGAGAGAGAGAGAGAGAGAGAGAGAGAGAGACCGTAGTCAAACTAAACTCCCATGTTCCCTACGCTGAAAATCCAAGTTCCCCGTAGGGAAGGAGGAACAGCGGGGAAAACAATAATAAACAAAGTTCAGCGATGACGGTTCCCCACGGCGCCCACCGAAGGGAGGACCGAAGGACCAAGGGAGAGATCGCGACCCATGAAATGTCACCGTGGGGACCTGGAACCACACGGAGAAGTTGTCGTACACTACACATACACACAGCACAAACACTGAAAAGGAAACTTACTGTATTTCTATACCCAAATATATACATAAACATAAGAATGTTTACATATATATTAAGTATAAGAAAAGTAAGTAATTAAGTAAAGACAAAACATTAACGGCTGCCATGCGAGGACGGGACAGAGACGTCTGCCCACCATCCGAGCCAAAGGCAAAGTGAATCAGTTCACCGGTGTGGTAGGGGTAGCTAGCGTACCTCTCCCCTACCCCCTCGCTAGCTAGCGAGAGGGTAGTTAACCCTCGATAAAAATCTAATGGCTCGCCATTTCAGCTACACCGAAAGTAATACCCCATGTAAATAGCGTGGTTTGTATTTCGGTTACGGAACAAATCTTGTTTCAAAAAGTTTATGGCTAGATTCCAGCTATGCTGGAGATGATATCCATAGTTTAGGGCGAAAAGTTTTTATGTGTGTGTAGGAACAAATTTGTATATCAAGAATGACCCAATGTTATAGAGACATGAAACTAATAATGTATAGTGATGACAAAATATATGACTATCTCACCAAAAATTCATTTGGGAACAATCTCACTTTCAAGAGAATTTCTGCTATATTGGACATTTTCAGATAGTGTATGTTCAACAACATAGTGTACACTGTACATAAGCGACATTCCATAAAAAAACTTAAAGAATTAGATTTTAAACTTATCTTTAAAGAGATGTCAACGAATCTCACAGCCTCCATCCCTGTGTTTGATGTAGATATTAATTTCATATTGTGCCACCAACGTTCCTTTAGCTTCCATCTCTTTCCCAGGTTATTACGGGAATAAGGATGCCCACTTGAAATGTTTTGTTTACTGGCTTCATCTTCTGTATTTCAAATGTGAGGGTAAATACACGCATCTGAAAGAAAAGTAGAATATTTTAACTTCAAATATTCTTCATCTTCAAATCATAACCTGACTTTTGATAATTAATTCGATACATTGAGTCACTTTTTTACGATTATCCTCTAGAGTAACTGGCATAGTCGACTTGTAACTTAAGAGATCAATATAACTGACATTTTTTTGAAACTTAAGATCTGACTATGCCATGATGTTCTTCAATAATATCATCTGAAGAAAGAACAGCGATAACAACCAGAGTTCGTGAATAACACAGAGTTCAACTTGGATAATTATCTGACACTACAGCCATGTATAATATGAGATTTGGGCTTTCGCATCAAACTTATTCTTTAAACCGTGGTTTTACGAGAACTCTTCTTGATAAGGTTAACAGTCTAGTCCCTGTATTGGTAATATAGCATTTTAGATATCCAGGAGTAAATAAGATTAAAATCCAACAATTGCATAGGTGAATAGATAATTAGGCATACTTATATTTTTTTCTGGCAAAGTCTCGATTGCAAGTGTAAGCGAAAGAGGACACTATACTTTTTAAATACTTGAGCTACCTGAAAAGATACCAATGAACTCACACTTTTAGTACTTAGATTCAAAGCCACTGAGTTATAATTTTCTGAAGGATTGCAGTGAGCTAATTATAGATAACTTGGCCCTCTTAGCTACTCTCAGACCTTGCCTAGTCCTTGCTGTTAATGTGTTGTCAACTAATCGTTTCATGGCACAGCCCAAAATGGGAGATGGAAGATAAGGGGTACATATATTTTAATTTCTACTTGGAAAGCTATTTTTTCCATTGATATCTAACGGCAGGTGAGTGTTGTATCAGTATGATTTACTGATAGTGGTCCTATGGCACGTTGCTAGGGTCAGGGAGGCCATGCAACTCCGAAATGAAACTAGGGGAAATACCCCCAGATATATAAGAAATAAAAGTTGTTATATGTTGGACAGAAGATTGCAAGAAAGGTATTTGGAACGAAAGAAAGGTACACGGATGAAACGAGGATGTATATAGGGACCACTGGTAAACTGGAAACCCTTAATTCTTACTTTTAATATACTGCATGAGGGGAACTGTTGGTAGTATCCCTCGAAGGACAGATAATGAATGATAGAGAAAACATTACAGTAAAAAGGAAATAACAACGCAACAGTGAAGCAGAGATCTGTCGCATAATCCATTCTTTTTATGAATGAAAAGGGAGACACCGAAATTTAGAGTAAGTAATTCAATCTCACTAACATTACTTTGTATCATGATACTACTACCTTTTTTTCAAGGTACCAGGTGGAGAATTGGCAATATTGTATAACACTTTTTATGTAGAAACAAATATTGTATTTACGTGGTAATAACAGGCCGTTGTAATTTTACATCATTCAAAAGTTTGATATACTGAGACCAGCTTCTTTGAATTAAACAGTTTTGAAACAAGTTTGTAATTTGAATTTAAGCCTTAGATAATTGGCAGCTTTTAAAATTCCAGCTATCAAAGGTTTTCTGGCTAATTAGTGTGACGACTGAATAGCTCTATATATATTTTTTCTTTACTTCTGACAGTTTTTGAAAGCATAATAAATATTTGAACAAAAATAGAACAAAAGGAATCACAACACATCTCTTCTATAACAAGTTCTGAGGAAAACACATCTTATACACAATTCTATGTTTCCCATCCTACAAACACTTGACTTGCTAACTACTACTGTATTATATAGCCCCAATCACTTGAAAAATGCTGAATTCATATATCAATGAAACCATCTTTACCGTAATAGAACTATAACACAATACTGTATACCAAAATATTTTATTTCAAACAGTTAATATGTTGACTCGGACAGACACCAACAGTTAAATTTTTCAGTTATCAAACCTAATTTTTCAAGGTTCTTTTAATTCTCTGCAAAACATGAAAATATGAAGAAAATATGACAGCAATCTCAATATGCTTTGACAAAAGCATATAACTATCTAGGCGAAAATCATTCAATAAGTTTAACAACGTTTGCAAAAATAATTAATTGTGGAATTAGAATCCTTATGAAAACCTATCAAGTTAGGCCAAGGGGACTGAAGAAAAGACCCCAACACCGAAGTTCAGATGATTTTTTTTCCTCATTTAGGATAGGTTAGAATGCTTTCCTGTATTTCACTAGATTTCAGTCCCTCATTGAAGTTATACACAAGTGTGGAGAGTGGGAGGTTACATAAGAAATTTGTATAAATGTAATTTCTAGCTAAAAAAAAATTACTATATTAAAGATTCTTACATCATTACAAGGTCAACAACGAGTTCACCTTTGAAATATATAATCATAAATGTTTTAGTACCCACGACCTCTGCTTGGACTTTTGAGAATTTAGATTATTATATTTTTGTCTTGGAGAATGTTTATATTTAATGTTTCAAATATGACAAATTTGGGAGTAATTAGTATCTCTCCTAATTATAAAAACTTGAGCTCATTTCTATGGATATATTGTTCCGGCGTAGCTGTAAACTAGCCATAAGCTTTTTACACAAGGCTTAAAATACCGCCACTAGTTAGCAAGGATGGGAGGGGCAGACCCTCCACCCCACTCACACTCACCCAATGTATTACATCCCTTTTGAATGCACACTGGACTTACCAAAGACAAGTGATGGAGATTCATTCTTAGGTGGGTGGAAGTTTGAGACCCAACTGACTAGGAATTTGACCTGGGTTACAACTGTGAGCTGGTGCGAGAGTGAGAGGAGTACCCTATCACTTCATGAACTCTCGATCTGAAAAGATAGACAGCTGACGGCCTGGGCAAATCATGGTAAATGAATGGAAACTAATTGCTGTGACCTGCTCAGGTAAGAATATTGGAGTGAAAGTACTCCTCTTACTTAACCTGGACATTGACAGACTCTTCCTCGCAAGGAGGAGAGGGACAAAACAAAATATATCACATATTTCATGCAACCTAAGGGAAATAGTAGTTACCTGCTGCTGCAGTCGGAGGTAGACCAGCTTATAGAGTCCGCTGAATGCTGTGCTCCCAAGAGAGGAGAAGATGAAGGATGAAAAGGACAGTCTTTCTATTCATTCATCCAAGTCTAACATTGGGTAATGTTTGCCCTTAGCTGACTGCTGCTTGTCCTGCAAGGGAAATGAGGTAACACCACCTCTTGTGCTACAGCCACAGGATGTTACAAATAGGCGTTCAATGCACGGGCAAGCTTAGGTTGTTTGTAATAGATCACGGCTAAATGTTCTCGTATGAGACAGTAATCACTGAACTGGACACTTGAAATTCGGAAAGGCCAAAAACTAGGATCCGCTTCATCCGAATTCTGAGTTTTGGCAACAAACTCAGGGAGGAATTTAAGCATTACCTGGACCCCTTCCTCTTAGCTGGGATATGCCCTCGCTGCCTCTCATAGCGGAGGACAAAGCGAGAAGGAAAATTGGTCTTACGACTCAAGTCATGAACGTAGGACTAATAAGTGGTACGAAAGGCATTCTTTTCAAAGAATGTAGTACAGGCATTACACTACAAGGAGGTGGTCTAACTTCTGACAAGGGAACAGTAAGCTCGAAGCTCTGTATAAGGAGAGATAATTCCGTCGAGGAATAATTAGTAACGAGGGTCAAGACCGAGCGTTAGCCTTTCACAGCCGAGACTGAGCAGGGTCTTTCCTCCCCTAGGTACAGAAAGAACTCTGGTATGATGGGGATAGGGGCACTGAGAGGTGTGTTGCCTCTTTCTATGACATCACCCCAAGAGGATAGCCCACTTTGCCTGATAGATGGCAAAAGACGACCTATGGAGCTATCCAGACATACATTTTGCTACCGCCAGCGAAAAGCCTCTCTGCGAGAAGAGATATTGGATAACCTTCAGGAGTGAGGTCGTAGAAAAGTGACTGCCTTGTGGTGTATCTCTGTTTGAGGTTTGATATGGTTGAGGAAGGGAGGATGCTTTCTCAGTACCTCTGTGGGCAGGAGTAGAAGGTCTGGTCCTGTAGAAAGTGGGGTTCCCCTGCTGTATGGGACCGGAAAAGCAGCCATGAAAGTAAGTATGCTGCTAGCTTTCACAGCAAAGCTATCAGGGTCATTAACAGGTCTTGCAATGCCCTTAAATTATTGATGAGTCTCCTCATCAGATAGAAAGGGGATGTTGGAAGACCTCTTGCATAGGTGCCTGAGGAGTACCCTGTAAGCTTCTGGTTGAGAGACGTCCTGAACAAATCTATCATCTGCAACCGCACCTTGGTCAGGACTTTGATGGCTAACTGTGGGAGCAAAGACTTCTCGGAGCCAAGTATTTGAGCCTCCCTGCTACAACTGTCCACAAGGAAGCTTCTCTTGCCAACAATGACTCAGACTGAAAAGGGTGATCAAGTTGTCTTATGTCCGACTTAGTATTTCTATGGCTAGTTGACAAAACTGCAATGAAAAGAATACTTCCTCGTTTGTTTAGGTATTTGGCTACCATCATGTTATCGGTCATGAACCTATGGAGTGTCCAGAAAAAAAGTTGTTGGACATGTTTGAGAGCAGTAGATCTGCTCTTAATTTCTTTTGATACATCCTTTAGAAGGAGAGAAAGGTACTACTCCCCTGAGGAGGTGATCTCTACTCACAAACTCTTGATCTCTTTTACTATGATCCTATCAGAGCTCGAAAGTCTGGAGAAATCCTGTGATGAGAACAAAAGATTTTCAGTTGCCACTAGAGAGAACTAATGCATAGATGGCCTATGGGGACCAGACATTCCAGGGACGTCAGATGCTCTAACAAGACATACCACTCATACAGAGGCGTAAAATCCTTCATCTCGTACCAACACACTGTCCTGGGGATATTTGGGTTTTGATACAGCAGTGTGCTTCCCACAAGATATTATAAAAGAATTGGTTAATGTCTCGTGAGATTTGATTCAATCAGTCATCCTTTACTTTGGTGAATATGTTTTCTTCTTTTCTAGGTGGCGGGTGTGACATCTGAAGGCTCAGCAACATGTGAGGAAGACGATACCAGAAAAAATAAGGTGATAGGGGAAGTCAAGTGTGTACGAATTGGTTCCCTCTGTTGGTCATCCAGAATAGTGGAAACGGATAGCACCTACTGTCACCACCACCTATGATTTTACTTTATACCAGAAGGAAATGGAAGTGCTGAAAATTCTTCTCATAGGACAGGTAGCCCTCATGCATTTTGGAATCTCAAAGGGACCCTTGCACAGAGTGGGAGGGGAAGCACCAATTTAAAATGTCTCTTGAGCCAAAAGGCTAGCAGGTGAAGGTCTGGCAAGAGAAGGCCAGGTTCAAGCAAAAGGACCAGGCAGCAATGAGCAGGGAAGGTGAAGTAGACAAAAACATACAGTAGGTAAATTTACAACCTCCCTTTGCAGAGGAGAGATTGCCGAGGTTGGGGGACAACTTAGTGTAAGGACTCCGAAGAATCTTGAGGTTCCATAAAGGGAGATCTCACAGGAAGAGCAGCAGTGTTGGGAAAGCCGGGATCTACAGGATCCTCCCGCAGGAGAGGCTCTATGGCAACAACTGCAGAGGGGCCGTGTTCTGGAGAAAAGGGGTGAAGGCCTCCACACAATGTTTCTCTGAAAGAGAACCAAGGATATCCAGGTTAGCCACAACAACCGCAGGGCATGAAAGAGAACCAAGGATATCCAGGTTAGGCCACAACAACTGCTGGGCATGTGATCTCTGAAGAGAACGAGAAAAGGATGAAAAAAAAAAAACAGGGAAGGAGGCGTTGTTGAACTACTAGGATGAACGACAGGGTCTGCCAGACCATGGCTCTACACAGGCATAAAATGACAAACGCTCTTACCTGAGAGGACGCCGGAGAAGAGTCTGAGGGGAAGAATCCAAGGGATTAAATAGCAGTTTGGGATTTCTTTGGTTTCAAGGAAGACCCCAGTGGCAAAGATTAACCTTTGGCCTTTTTCTTCCTCCTACCAAACATTACCCACTAGAAAGATGGCCACTCCCTACAATCATCCCATGACGAGGCTTTGGTACAAATGTGACCTCGGCATGACCAGCACAGCCTATGAGGATCTACCACTCTACTACTCTTAAAGGTGCCACAGGTCTTTGGCTGCATTCCAGGGCATGTCTGCATAATGTAACCACACAAGAACACCCACACAAGGTGGATGAAAAAGAAATGTTTTTCAAATATTCAAAGTAAATCTTAAGTAAAAACTGCCAAGTTTTCAGAAGAGGAAGAACAAGTTCACTTTCTTACGGCTGAAATCCAGTTGAGGTGACAGCGAGTTACAGGCCACCTCCTCGCTTCTGACAGGGTAATTACCTACTGGTTGTTTATGCCTCATTAAAAGTTTTAACTGCTGTATTCCAGCCTTTGCTATTATCCTTCTATTGTAAAGAATGATGTTTTGTATTCATGTAGGATCAATCGAAGAGGCTATTTAGCGTAACCCCACCCACATAACCTATCCTAGGATTCCAGGTCTCTTTACTTACCAAGTACTTTCAACTACCTGGAATAGCTCTCCCAATCCCATAACTGTCTCACTTACAAAACCATAATTAAAACATTGGCCTATGTAACAAATTTAGATTATTCCTTACCCAAGTCTAGGAGGTCGAAGATTAAAATCTTCCTGTAGCTACGGTTAGGTGATTCAGCGAAGGTATGATGTAGTTGTTTCCCGCAGGAAGGTGTGGAGCTGTTTTTTCCTCTTGTGCTGTTGAAAGAATAAATTTGTATAACTAAAATATTCAAACATGACAATTATATTTGATATAAAAATTAGATGTTAAAGACACTTTTACCAGATGAATGAACATGTATAGAGAGGTTATTAGTTAAATGTATCTCATTATCTGATCATAAGGTAAGAGTAGGTAAGGTATAAGTAGGTAAGATATAAGTAGGTAAGAGTAAGTGAGGTATAAGTAGGTAAGAGTAAGTAAGGCATAAGTAGGCAAGACAAATACTGGTAAGATAAGAGTAAGTATGCTAAGGCTAGGTAAGATGAGAGTAGTTAAGTCAAGGGTAGGTAAGAAAAGACTAGGTTAGGTAAGGGTGGGTAACGTATGTGTAGGCAAAGAAAGAGTAAGGTAAGGGCATATACGGTGAGAGTAGGTTAGGTTAGGTTAGGTAGGGGTAGTTAAGGTATGGGCATGTTAGGTTAGGTAGGGGTAGTTAAGGTATGGGTATGTTGGGTTAGGTTAGGTAGGGGTAGTTAAGGTATGGGTATGTTAGGTTAGGTAGGGGTAGTTAAGGTATGGGTATGTTAGGTTAGGTAGGGGTAGTTAAGGTATGGGTATGTTAGGTTAGGTAGGGGTAGTTAAGGTATAAGTATGTTAGGTTAGGTACAGGTAGTTAAGGTAAGGGTAGATAAGGTAAGGGTAGATTAGGTAAGGGTGAATAAAGTAAGAGTTAGTAAGGTAATGATAGGCAAGCTGAGGGTTGGTTAGGTAAGGGTTGGTAAGAGGTCATTAGGTAAGATAATGGTAGGTAGAGTGAGGGTAAACGAAGATATGAGAGGTAAAGTAAGGTAAGAGTAAGTAAGGTAATGTAATAGTAAGATACAGCCAGGTTAGGTATGGATAGGTTATGTAATGATAGGTAAGGTGGCGGTAGCTTAGGTATGAACAAGCAAGGTAAGAGAAGGCAAGAGTAAACAAGGTAGGAGTAGATATGTTAAGAGTAAGTGAGGTAAAATAAGAGTAGGTATGGTAAAAGTAGGTAAATTATGGCAATGTTAGATTAGTTAAGGTAAGGTTAGGTAAGGTAAGAGTAGGTAAGGTAAGAGTAGGTAAGATAAGAGTGGGTAAGTTAAGAGTGGGTAAGTTAAGAGCGGGGTTAGAGTAGGTAATGTGGGGTTAAGAGTTGGTAAAGTGAGGTAAGATAAGCTGAGAGTGGGTTTAGTAATGATAGGTAAGGAGAGGGTGGCTTAAGTAATATGATGGTGGCTTAGGTAAGGTGATGGTAGTTAGGGAAAGGTAAGGTGAGAGTAGCTTAGGTAAGAACAGGTAAGGTAACGACAGGTAAAGTGAGAGTAGGTTTGGTAACTGATGAACAGAGAAGCTGTGGCAAAGAACCATCCCTCTCATTTTCCCAGCTGCTGTGTATCTAGATGCCTTGCTGTTGGGTGTGTAGGAATCATATTTTCTTCGACTGAATAGATAGTTAAATTTAAGATTTCTGATAATTCCATGACTAAATTCACATAATTCTGTTTCCCACAACTCAGAACCGTTGTTTCTTAGAGCAGTTTTTCTATAATTCTTAGGTACAAGAGTTCCAACAACAAAATAAAACGTCAAAACTGCATAAAACGAAGTATTAAAAGGAGATTTTACTTTGGAAACCATCCTCGTAAATTCTGTTTTCCTCATTTGGTTTAAGCCTCTATTTCATTGTGTTTTTAAATCATATTTCAAAAATTCCAAGAAACTCCCCACGTGAATCTATAGACCTACAGCTAAGCCTACTCTGAGGGTAAGTCTAATCTAGCATGAAGTTACCAGGTCTTAAATGAAATATAGGCCTATGCTCTGAAAAATACTTCTATCAAAATAGTTTCATATCAAGGAAGAAGACTAATGAACTATAATTATTTGAATATTAATAAGGTTATTACGCATTAAGAAAACCCTTACCTTCACAGTAATGTTAAACAAAAGAATTGCACAAAAAAAATCAACGTATCTCCATTTCTGGTTACCTGAAGGCAGTAACAACTGACGGATTGGAGACATAGCTATTCCAACGTTCCAGCAACTGTTTACATTCCCAAAAGGTTCCAACAATATTCAACAAAATTCAAAACTTTTTAAATTATTTATTCATCAATCTCAAACATTTCGACTATCCTATTTCATTAAAACCTGCATTGAATATAGGAATTATTTATTTCAATATTGTTACTGACTTTAGAATATTTAATTTTCCTTGTTTCCTTTCCTCACTAGGCTATTTTCCCCGTTGGAGCCCTTTGGGCTTATAGCATCCTGCTTTTCCAACTAAGGTTGAAACTAACCAAATAATAATAATAATAATAATAATAATAATAATAATAGCTGGAACTAGAAATAGCAGTAGTAGAATAAATTATCATCATTATTGAACAAAATAAATAAAGACTTTGAAAAAAAGAGAGATGATTCTTGTATATATAAAAAGCAGAGTAACATGATTTATATTATTTCATATTTAATCAGCCAATAGAAAAGCGGATGAAATATGTATCGATAGTGAAAATGACAATAAAATTAGTATGAAGTTATATTATTGAAAAAATATTCATTGAGGTTCAGTAACTTGTTATTTACTTAGAAAAACGATCATCAACATCATCTCCTCCTACGCCTCTTGTCGCAAAGGGCCTCAGTTAGATTTCGCCAGTCGTCTCTATCTTGAGCTTATAATTCAATACTTATCTATTCATCATCTATTTCACGCTTCATAGTCCTCAGCCATGTAGGTTTGGGTCTTCCAACTCTTCTATTGCCTTGTGTATTATCCCATTTCAGGGTAATACTTTAGCCTAATATTAGAATGATGAACAAAAGGTCTCTCTCTCTCTCTCTCTCTCTCTCTCTCTCTCTCTCTCTCTCTCTCTCTCTCTCTCTCTCTCTCTCTCTCTCTCAAACTTCTGCAGGGAAAAAATCTGCCTTAGTGCCTCTTTGATATCGATAGAGAATATGGTTTTATCAAAATCTGTGAAAGGAAAACTAGAATACGTATTTTTTGCTTAGCTGATAATGTTATATTCAGAAGATGTATTGCAGAATACCCTGCTAATGACATCTAGTATCCCTTTGAATAACAACAATAACGTTTAGTTACAAAATATATAGTAATTCATACCTTTTCAGATAGTCTATAAGGAAATTTTATCAATGAGATATTATTTAGGAATCATGAACATAACTAAAATGTATTTGCCATAAGATCTCAATTCTATTTACATCTGAACTAGAATGATAATGAGCTACTATCTCATCTTCAATATTGGAGGAATAGTTAATGTATAAAATTAGATGTAAAATATTGAAAAAACATACACTATTAATGATCAAAATTAGTTTAGAATAGAGTTAATGTTTTCTTTTGGAATGAGAACCCCTGAATTCTTCAGGAATAAGAATACCTGAATGATATTTTATTATTAACGTTCGGTAAATCTTTATGCAGACGAAATCTCAAAGAGGATATCACACTGAACTGAAAGGTATAAAAACTAAAGTGATATCAAATCACTAACTTTGGTAATAATTTGTATTTAAAGAGTATATTCAATTGATTAACTGATGTTAAACCGGAATGTTTACCTCTAATATAAGGACTTAGAGATTTACAGACACACATATATACACACACACACTCACACACACATATATATACATGTATATATATATATATATATATATATATATATATATATATATATATACAGTATATATATATATATATATATATATATATATATATATATATATATATATATATATATATATATATATATACTGTATATACACACACACACACACACACACACACACATATATATATATATATATATATATATATATATATATATATATATATGTAAATATGTGTCTATGTGTGTATGATGCGTGTATGTATGTGTGTGTGAGTGTAGAAACGTAAATAAAATAGACAGAAGATAATATATCCTGATAGCCACATCCTGATCATTTGTGCCATGTGTCACATGAAGCATATACAGTCTATTTCAGGATTTGTAGGAAGAGGCCCACAACTGCTGAGTAAATAACCTTTAAATAGGATGATTATGTCTTTATGGTCGCTAGGAACGAGGAAAATCACTGCTACAAGTTCATGCTTAAATGCAGTAAAGTCTATTTAACCAAACTCTATTAAAAGAAAAACTTTTGACGCTCGATTTCTGAAAACTTGAAATTTTCGGAGAGAAAAATTGCTGCTAATTTTCTTTTTTTAATATTGGGCAATTTTTGTCATAAACACAGGAAAAGATAGAATCTGTACTTCACTCCCACCCCCCCCCCCCAAAAAAAAAAAAAAAAAACAACTTTCATATAAAAAATAGCTACTTTTTAAAGTGACTTTTATACATTGATGAAATAAATCACAAATTGGAATACTAAGGCAATTTCCAATGTACAACTATTAGTAGACAAATTTCTCTTTAAAATGGTTTTAAAACAAAACATATCAGTCTAGAAACAAATATATGGAAAGAGTTTGAAGTAACACCAAAACAACATTGGTCTAATGGGGCTGAGTTTATTGACCAATCAAATATTGTATGTTTATGATATGGATCCTGTTCAGCAAATAGGGGAAATATAAAGTAAATGAAAAGCAAATATGATTAGTAATATTTTATATTGTATACCATTATAAGATGGAATTTTGAAATGGACATTTAATATACATTTTCTGTGCACATCACATATGATGATAAAATTCAGATTTTATAGAGAGCAGTTCAGAAATGAAATAATTTCAGGTTTCTGAAAGGTTTTTGCATTATTATTATTATTATTATTATTATTATTATTACAAGCTAGGCTATAACCCTAGCTGGAAAAGCAAGATGCTATAAGCCCAAGGGCCCCACCAGGGAAAAATAGCCCAGTGACGAAAGGAAAGAAGGAAATAAATAAACTAAAAGAGAAGAATATAGAATCAAGATAAAATATTTCAAGAACAGGCTTGAAAATTAATGATAAAACTAAACAAATAAAAAAATAAAACACAAAATAAATACATAAAAAACTATAGAAGCAAAAGAATACAAAACACATCCATATGTCCATACACAGAACACCACTTCTACCACACCTTATGATATAAGAAAAGTTGTCCCCCAATTTTTTTTTTTTTCTTTTAATGGAATTCGGTAGTCCAGGTTGTCCAGACTCTATTCAGACATCGACAATGTCGATTAATACCCAGCAAATGCGGCAGCGCTCCTTGCAGAGGGAAGAAATTGGCTGACAATATCTCTGAGGGAAATGATTTCCCAATAAGTCAGTAATAACGTTCGGTGAGATTCTCTCTCTCTCTCTCTCTCTCTCTCTCTCTCTCTCTCTCTCTCTCTCTCTCTCTCTCTCTCTCTCTCTCTCTCTACACACACACACGCAGATATATAAATATTAGTTGTTTTCTAATATTAAGCTTATTCCCCTAAACAGGGGTGGCTCCATATAAAAACTAAACACCATTCACTGAATTATTCATTAAATTATATCCATATATCTATGGTACACTGAAGGCTCATTAGCTACGCTCTCATTCATCATTGAATATAAACACATAAACACTTGAATATATATATATATATATATGTGTGTATATACATATATATATATATATATATATATATATATATGTGTGTGTGTGTGTGTGTGTGTGTGTGCACGTTTGCTTTAGCTTATTAGATAGTGTGACAAATCTAGAAATTAAGATAGCAAACATTGTAAGCGATACAAACTGTGTGATATAAAATTACATTACCGACTTACACAGACACAAACAAACGTCCCGGACGATTTAACTCTTATAATTTATATCAAAACGTTTTCATTATAAGAATTTAGGGAAAATAATGTAATCCACATTTGGCCAAAGATAAAACTTGATTTATTTCCTGGATATGAGTTTGAAAAATCTGAATTAGAGCACAAAAGAGAACAAGCAATAAATGACAAAGAGAAATAAAAAAAAAAAACATATTCTGATTCATTGATAAGATGAATCACACTATTCTAATAAGCCCATGCAGTATTTACTATAGTATAGAAGGCCTTTCTGAAAGAAAAAAAAAAACATATCCCAAAAATTGTCATATTAGGGAAGGGATGCATATTAATTACGTAAATCTCTCTCTCTCTCTCTCTCTCTCTCTCTCTCTCTCTCTCTCTCTCTCTCTCTCTCTCCACGTCAAATCCCAGCACTGAACTTCATTCATATATCAAACCACGCACATGATAGCAATCGAGTCGGTAATAAATTTGGGCAACTCTCATTCAAGGGACTTTTGGAATAGTTCCCCTACATATTGATATGCAAATGAAGATCCTTCAGATTCCTGTGGGAAGGACGAATGATGACCCAACTCCTCCCAGAGTCGAATCCTTTGTGACTTTCATACGTTGAATTCAATTGTAAGCTTTATATACATATCAATGAAATAAGTCAATTTGTATTGATGTACCTTATCTTACTTTTTACGCAGTATTTGATTTTGCTTTACATTTATTTTAAGTTGATATGTTAAACGTATTTCTGCATATTTGGATAAACCAATAAAAATAACGAAATTAAGTTGATTAAGGATTAATATACCAATAAAGTAGTTAGGGGTCCTTTTCTGCTCTCCAGAACGTATTTGACAGGTGTTCATTTAGCTACCATCAATACCGTTACGTAATTGAAGCTGGAATAATATTATGGAAAATCGTCATTGACGCGATTTAATCTATTATCATTGAACATTTAATTGTTGATTATTATATTGTTTTCCTCCAATGTCCACCTCAAAAATTAGTTTTTTATATCTTGTCTAAAATCCTTTTAGGTGATGTTTTACTAAAATATTTTAATGGCTTTTGGCAATGTGTCAAATCATACAACTTCAATAAGCTGGTTATTTCTTATATCTCTAAGGTATGTGACAGTATCAAACATAATACAAACATTATAAAGATTGCCAAATATATCCATTATTTAAATTAAATGTATACGACCTCCTTTAAAAAAAGGTGGATACAGATAACTGAAGCATTGATATGGTAGGAGACAACGGATTTCCATTGCCCTCATTCGAAGAATTAGTCGTAAAGATACGGGAAAGCAAATATTTTACAACTATCAATTTAAAATCTGGATACCATCAAATACCAATTCAAGGAGACAGTAAATGCAAATCGTTCTTTTTAGCCAACGATCAAGTATTTCAGTTTAATTTTCTTCCTTTTGGTGTTAAAAATGCAAGGGCTCAGGAATGGAAGGTAGATCGTTAGAATGAAGTGTAGGCCATGAAGTCGTCGTCTGAGATATTTGAACAGAAAAGGAAAAACGTTTCTGTTGAAAACGTTTGTGTTGCAAACGTTTGTGTTGCAAGGGAATCTCATGGCAGAATCAATGGAAAGTATTTGAAGAGATATCGGAGCAGTTTTGCATTGAGACAGACACGCAGGATTTATTCTTTTAAAGGCAGACGCCAGTCGAAGGTGGTGGAGTAAATATTGGGTCGTTATTTTCCACAAAGGAATTTATCTTTGTTTGTTTGTTAATCTGGTAACGAATCAAAACAAGGATCAGTTTTTCATTTCCGTGTAATGGCCTGATTACGCGTTTCGGAAATGAACACCTACTGAAAAATATATTATATCATAATTCTGGAGTTTAATGTTACACTTTGATATAATTTAAAGTTGCGTTTTTCATTTGAAATTTTTTCTTAAAGGCTTTATTATAGCGATTTTGCTGATATATATATATATATATATATATATATATATATATATATATATATATATATATATATATATATATATATATATATATATATATATATATATATATGTCTATATGTATATATGTAATTGTTCAGTGGCTACTTTCCTCTTGGTAAGGGTAGAAGAGACTCTTTAGCTATGGTAAGCAGCTCTTCTAGGAGAAGGACACTCCAAAATCAAACCATTGTTCTCTAGTCTTGGGTAGTGCTATAGCCTCTGTACCATGGCCTTCCACTGTCTTGGGTTAGAGTTCTCTTGCTTGGGGGTACACTCAGGCACACTGTTGTATCTAGTTTCTCTTTCTCTTGTTTTGTTGAAGTTTTTATTGTTTATATAGGAAATATTTATTTAAATGTTACTATTCTCAAAATATTCTATTTTTCCATGTTTCCTTTCCTCACTGAGCTATTTTCCCTGTTGGGGCCCCTGGGCTTATAGCATCCTGCTTTTCCAACTAGGGTTGTAGCTTAGCATTTAATAATAATAATAATAATAATATGTACATATATACATATATATATATATATATATATATATATATAAATACACACACACACACACACACACACACATATATATATATATATATATATATATATCCAAATTTTTACAATAGGAGAAAACAAATTACAGGATTTGTGAAAGGATATCGCGTAATCATCCATGTGAAAATGTGTTGAAATATTTCTCTTACGCAGAGTATTAAGTCAGATAGTTTAAACTCTCCATTAATATTCTTCTGATGACCTTGTTCACAAATCTACAAAATCTGTTGGATGTTGTTTCATTATCATAGCACGACTCATGTCCATACAGTAATACCGATCTCTCTAAATTGATACATAGCCTGATTTTTATAAGTAATTTCAGACGATTTGATTTACAAATTTTAATCAACTTAGCCATTGTCTGATTTGCTTTTTTAAATCTTTGATTAAACTCCAATTCTAAAGACCCTGTATTAGAGATCAAAGTTCCTAAATATCCAAATATTCGATTCCACTCATTAATTCTTTCTCCTTCCAATGATATATCATCTTCTATTGTATATCCCTTTCTCATCGTCTCTGTCTTTCCTCTATTTTGAGTCTAATCTCATGTGATATTTCATGCATTCTGGTAAGCAAGTATTGCAAATCCAGTTCAGTCCTTCTGCACCATCCCCAACTGTTCTATGGATTGTACATTCCATTGGAGTACTCCACTGTTCACTGGAAATTCGTTTAATATGACTCCACTAACAATAACTTTCCGCATATTTTGTCAAAAAAAATAACCGACATTCACTAAGATTAATAATTTTGAATTGATGTATACAAAAAACGTGACTTACATCCTGTGGACATATATATCCAAGGTACCCTCATACGAAATTTCCGGACATTTAAATTTAAATTAGGAACACCGTCAGAAATAATAAGTAAGGACATCAAGAACAAATTGAAACATTATTAGAGATAGCATTACTAGTAAGGGATATATTGATAACGAACATAGATGTTCTCCAAGCCAAAAAAATGAGAACAAATTAATAATAAATCATTCTAAAAACAGTAACAACATCAAAACAGATATGTCATATATAAACGATTAACAACGTCAAAACAGATATGTCATATATCTGCTACGAATTTTGGAAATTTAGATTTTTGCGTTTTTGGCTTGCAGAATTTCCATATCATATGCTTCAACTAGTGTTTTTAATAAATAAAACAATATATTGTATCCATAAATTGTCTTTTATATATATCTACGTAAGCATATCCAGTCCCTTACGCTACCTGTTTCTGACCAAAATACCTATTTATCTACTTTTTCTTCAAGTTTGAGTAAAAGATATTATTGTTAATTTCCCATTAATTATAAAGAAGATAATATTTCAAAGGTTCCATATTTTGTCGGTTTCTATGTAACAAAAATGCCATGAGTTTAGGTGAATATTTGTCACTACAATATTTAGATGAACATTTCCTTTTGAACGAATCTCGGACATTCTAAAATGGAAGAAACTACTGTATAGACGAATAAATTATAGAAATATATATTCGAAATTCATGCCTTAAGTTTGTCTCAGATCATATGAATAATGAGTGTTGTATTTCTGCTTATTTTGTGTTAATTACGTTAATCGAATAACTTATTGAGTATTTTAATATAATCTATCTTGATATTATATCCATAATTTATTACCACTAAATACTATAATTAGAGTTATACAACAACAAAAGCTAAAATAACCAGAAGTGATTATGTTACTTATATTACTGTTAGATTTATGTCAAGCAAAAACCCAATAATTTCTATGAATTATAATAACAACAACAACAACAACAACAACAACAACAATAATAATAATAATAACAATAATATTAATAATAATAATAATAATAATAATAATAATAATAATAAGTCAGTGTAATTGTAGACATGCTAATGATAATAATAATTATAATAATACTGTTGACAATTCCACACCTCTAAGGCATATCGGCAATGAATAAATATTCAAGTTCCCTTTAAATGGTAAACCGTAATGGAAATCTATAAATTATGTTCTCCTACTGTATATCATGAATACAGTAGTCAACTGATGATTTATTCCTGATCAAGGCTATTTCTCGTTCCGCCCAAGGGCTTCAGCACTAGTATATTTAAAAGTGTTTATTGATATTATATATAAATATATATATATATATATATATATATATATATATACATATATACATATATATGTATATATCTATATATTTATATATACATATATATACATATATATATATATATATATATATATATATATATATATATACATACATACATACATACATACATATATATATATATATATATATATATATATATTATATAATGTATATATATATATATATATATACACACACACACACACATTATATATATATATATATATATATATATATATATATATATATATATATATATGTATGCATATATGTTTCGTGTCTGCCTATACATATGATTCTCAGATACAAAAGTGAAAGCCACTGGGAAAATGAAACAGTATGTTTTAATAACATTGAAGATATCCACTAGAGAATGATATGTAATGCTTACTATTGCAATTTTTATTGTATAATTATCATAATAATTTTTCTTCTTTTCATATCGCAAAAGCAAACTTTTACTTCTCTAAGGTTCCAAGCCCTATTGGGTGCCCCCGAACTCCCAATGACAACTATAGACCCACCCCTCAATGACGACTATGAGAGTGAGATGGAGGGTGATGAGGACCTTCTTGGAGTCACGAATAATGATAGCATACTGAAGAGCTCTTACACCTATATTGCACCTGGCTAGGTAAAATGACTGATTTCTTTAGTTCCACGAGCACATTATGAAAGATTAATTTTCATGAACCTTATAAATGTGTTCATAGATAGTACGTGCCTAATATCATATTGCTATAAGCTACTTATAATGTCCTCTTTCCACAGTTTCTGTGTCTTGTGTGAGGCCAGAGCATATCCCAGAGCTGAACAACCAGAAGGGGGTCAACAGAAATAATGTCAAGCCCAAGGACCCGATTTGGAAGGAGGATGATATTAGGTACCCTGTACGAATACTCCTAGACTCTATATTGCCAAGTTTCTTGGACAGGATGTGTTGTTCTATGGTAGCAGTATTTTTAAATTCCTTTCAGAAGCAGGTCTTTTGTAAGCTATTCAACTTTTATCAGGCCATCTTCACTTTTATGATTCTGAATTCAATTTCCCTTTATGATATCGGCGTCAATGACCTTCGATGTTAGGATGCCAGAAATCTCCAAATCAATCAATGAATGTAGATCCTACATATACTGTCTGTTGTTAAGGACATTGCTAACACGGCAAACCTCTATGTGAGGCAGAGAGATGTGGCCACTTCCTTCTCCAGCGACGTCCCTGAAAGGACGGTTTATAAGCATCATCATTTACATGGACGTGATACATCTGCTTAGTATTGTGGATTACTTGTCATAATGACCTAAGATGCAACAGGCGGTAAATGGATTGTCATCCGAAAGGTTCTGCCTGATCAGATCCCCGATTCACTTTAACAATAACGCGAATGCAACTGATAGATTTTTCAAGATTCGTCTAGTCTTCAATCGTGTTACCACACAGTTCCTAAAGGTGGCCAAGACACCACATAGAAAGGCATTTTCATCTTCATACCTTATCATCATAGTTTGAAACAAAAGACAAATAACATAATCATCAACTAAAATACTAGATATTAGTCATATGTAAACTATAAATTAGACGAAATTAAAAACAAAAGCCGGTAGAAATTTAAAGATATAATTGGAACTGAAAAACAAGTGATAGATGCAATAAATCATGAGTAAAATCATAGTATACTTTAAAAACTGATAGTCCTATCTTCATTGCTAATGGGAATGAGTTTATAGGAGAGAATCAACATGGTTAGCATGTTACTGCTAAATTCATCTAGTAGGCTTACCGGTATTTCATTTTAACCATTGTGTACAAATTGTAATTGGTCCCATAAAAATCGGGGAAAAAATATTATTTTGTTGTTGTTTGAATATGCTGTGAGATGACAAGAAATCGCATATAAGGGTGTTCCCCCGTCGCCCGTGCCTTTTTCCAACTTTAGCCACCACAAATCCGAAAAAACGCTCCTAGTGTTTCTACTTATCAAAAGATGGCAGCACGCGTCCTTTTTTCCATTCAAATGAACAATTCTATTCACTTGCAAAAGACTGTTAGATTGATACTTATGTAGAATTATGTGTGACAGGTATAAATTATATTAAGTTCTAATTAAGTAGGCTACTTTAGGCTATTTTGGGCTATTTTAAACCAAAATGACGTCATGAAAGGTTAGAGAATGCAAGGATTAAAGAGCTCTACATATAGTTTATTTCAATGGTCAATAGATGGCCGTGGCAGTAGATTACTAAAATCCTCTATAAAGGCACACTTTATAAAGGCTTGACATCTTTAATTGGGCTTATGATTAGCTAACAACGTCTTCGCTGGAACATGAATAAATTATGGTTAAATTTTTGGCTTTTAATTCTATGGCTGAGTTCCAACATTTTCCATTTAGAGCATTGGAATCTGCTCTAGATATTTTTGTAATAAATATTAACTGTATTTTACATATAATTCCCATAACTTAGAACCGAAAAATCAGAAGAAAAATAGTATTGTTAGTATTATGAATTTTTGATGCAATAACTAGGGAAAAATACCATGAAAGCATGTTTTAGTAATCACAAACTTCAAATTGGAATAGAATCCGAGTGTTTCTACTTGTCAAAAGATGGTAGCACACATCACTTGTTCTATTCATGTGAACGGTTCTCTCCAATTGCAAAAGGGCGATAGATGTATACTTATGTAGAAATATGTGTAGAAGGTATAAATTATATTATGTTTTAATTAAGTTGACTACTTTGAGCTATTTTAGGCAATTTTTAAGCCAAAATGACGTCATGGAAGGTTCCAGAATGCAAGGATTAAGGAGCACTACATATTGTTTATTTCCATGGTCAATAGATGTCGTTAACAGTAGAGTACCAAATTGGTAATTATCCCCCATCTTCCACTCATTATAATTGTTATTACTTAATTTCTGTTGCTGTGTGGGCATAAATTACTATAAAACAGACGCACGTAAACTTGATGTTCCTTATTTGTCTGGCCACAACTCAATTCTTAGGAAATTACAAATTTCACAATAAATGTCACAGCAATATTTTCATAGCAAACAATCGTTAGCACAATTACATTTGGGGGTCAGGGGGCTCGCCAAACATGCCACATGTACTGAAATTGGCGAGACATTCAAGTAATAACAGTTATTT
>NC_090744.1:122732805-122735305 GCF_036898095.1 Palaemon carinicauda | reverse complement strand
GCATTTGATGGAAATATATTAAAGAAAAGAAAATAAGTAGTTTTCTTAACAAGAATGTTTTAGGCCTACATTCAGTTTATTGCTATTGAGAGAGTAAGAATTTTAGTTTATTCTGGTTATTTGTGACACATTAGATTTGATATGATTTACTAAAAGAATTGTGAAATTTGTCGTGCGTTCGACGTAATTATATTAAAGGAAAGAAAGGCAATAAATGATTTTCATAGCTAGAATGTTACAGAAACACACACACACACATACACACACACATATATATATATATATATATATATATATATATATATATATATATATATATATATAGAGAGAGAGAGAGAGAGAGAGAGAGAGAGAGAGAGAGAGAGAGAGAGAGAGAGAGAGAGAGAGAGAGAGATAATTACTTGCAATAATTAATCTATGTTCGTGAGGGCACTTTGATACATTACTAAATATGAATGTATTTGCCGTCAACAAATGAAAATTAAAAGAAGACAAAATACAACAACTTAAAAATAACATTGGAAGCAAAATAAAAGATATGTAAAATACTTTTTAAAATCTGGTAGCTGTACACAAGTATGATTAGAATATAAATACTAAGATGTTTTAAAAAGGTTATATTGTTTCATACTCATTGGTAGGTTAATTATTTCTCCTCATTAACAGTTATAAAATATTTATCAGTATTTTTTACTAAAAGGTAGTTCACTCCATTTAATACAAAATATTTATCATTTCTTTTTTATTAAAAGTTACTTCACTTCATTTAAGCAATGAAATAGCTACCTCCATTAGCATATATTTTTCTTTACTTAGAAGGAATTATCATATTTTATCGGTAGGATTGAAATAGGAGTTTTCCTACACTGTTAAAAAACCGTAATTTTAATCGGAAATTCTCCTTAAAAATATACTGTTCTCAGTCGTATTTCTGAGAAATACAGGCGACCGTAATTTTACTTTATTTTGTCACTATCTTTTACGGGTCTGTAACCGTAATATCACTCCTTAACGTCCATATATACGTTTTAAAAACTGTGAAAATCCTGGAATAAATGTTGCCAGGCATTTACCGTTTTTTACGGCAAATATTTAACCATGTATATAGTTTACACCAGCGCTGTCTACTCACCTATAAGTTTTCCCAGCTTGTCTAGCGATCTGCAGGACTGGAGTTCAAGCCCGACCTAAGCTAGATAGTTTCAAGTATTGTCTGTATCCTCAGTTCTTCACCCACCTTGTGAGCTAGGGAAGCGGGAGGTGGGTTGAGTCATCAGCAGCCATTGCCTGGCCCTTCCTGGCTCTATATTGATGGAGAGAGGGCTTGGGGCTGATCATATATATATATATATATATATATATATATATATATATATATATATATATATATATTTATATATATATAGTTTATATATATATACATATATATATGTATACAGTATATATATATATATATATATATATATATATATATATATATATATATACATATATATATGTATACAGTATATATATATATATATATATATATATATATATATATATATATATATATATATATATATATACAGTATATATATATGTATATATACAGTATATATAAATTTATATATATATATAAATATATATATATATATATATATATATATATATATATATATATATATATATGTCATGTCCCTTGCCTCCGTTATTCATGTGAGACCCTTAAACCTTCAATATAATATTTGAAAGCACCAGTATAATCATTTTAGTTTAGAAATACTATTCGGAATAATTTAATTTTCAATTTCATCTTAGACGATATTCCTTACTATCGCTTCTTATATTTTCATTTTCTTTCATTTATTGCTCAGAATTTGAAAACTAAAACTTTTATATAAATCAGATGTCAAAAGGGAAAAGAATATTTAATTCGCACGATGCAATCCATAGGACTTAGTTCGAAGTAAATAAAAGAAAAAAGGAAACAATTGTCATTGCAATCAGTGGAACTCCAATCGCATTAAACAATTAGGAATTAAAGAATTTATAAATGACCAAAATACATTCAACTGGGACTCTGTTTGCCATGGCTAGTCGAAAAGAAAAGTTATAAGATACCATTAACCAATCATTAAAACTATATTTATTGTATATCTCGTTTAAAATTGAAAAAATACAATGTGCTTTAATAATAAGTATAGGTCTAATGCTATTTTGAGGCGAAAAAGTATCTTAGTACATCCGTCGAAGGCTTTTGCCACAAGGTAATTCATTTGTGGAATACTCAATATGATATACTTCCATTTGTATGACTTTGCCACTGTACATTGTTACCTCCGCCAACGAATTTGGAAGGAGGTTATGTTTTCGTCCCTGTTTGTCCATTTGTCTGTTTGTGAACAACTTCGTTGCCATAATTTTACTCATAGATTAGTCAAACTTTCAGGAATTGGTTGGTATGTTGAGACGGAAGTGAATCAAATTTGAAGGTTCTAGGTCAAAGGTCAAGGTTAAG
>NC_090744.1:122720305-122727805 GCF_036898095.1 Palaemon carinicauda | reverse complement strand
CTGCTGGACCGGGGTGCGAGACCCACTTAAGCGCGATAGTTTCTTGTAGGGTCTGTAATCACACCATCTTTGTGAGCTAAGGAGGTTTGGGGGAGACTATGGGTGTACCTGCTGAGTCATCAGTAGGACTCGGTAGCCATTGCCTGGCCCTCCCTGGTCCTAGCTTTATGGAAAAGAGGATTGGGCTCTGATTATTATTATAATTACTCGCTAAGCTACAACCCTAGCTGTAAAAGCAGGTTGCTAAAAGCCCAGGGGCTCCAACAGGGAGCTTATTGAGGAAAGGAAACAAGGAAAAATAAAATTTGTACGAAGAGTAATAACATTGAAATAAATATATTTTTTATAAATTATAAAAACTTTAACAAAACAAGAGGAAGAGAAACACGACAGAACAGCGTGCGCAAGTGTATCCTCAAGCAAGACCATATGTATATATGGTCAGTCTCTTGGGCATTGTCCTGCTAGGGCATTGTCACTATCCCTTGCCTCTGCCCTCCAAGAGCGACCTATAAACCTTCAAAAAACCACTTTGGAAAAATAAGTGAAACTAGAAAAATTTCGAGCAAGGATCCCTGACGGGATGAAATGAAATCGCCATCTTTTGAAAACATCCCGAATTCGAGATGCAAATGACGAGGAAGCATCCGTGATCCTCGGAAAATCTTCGAGTTACTCCCGAAGTTGCGATGACATCCCCAAATTGAGTTAGGGCTGGACGACACAGGAGCTGATACTGCTGGCTGTTGTTTCGCTGTTGTTTTTGGTGCTGCTTCTGCTGCTGTTTCTGGTGCTGCTGCTGCTTTATGTTGTTGTCTTGCCTCTCGCTGGTTTAAAGTTGAGAGACAATGCAAAGTCCCCTTCTGAAGTTGTTTAACTTTTAGACGGAGATGAATACAAGTTAGGGATGAGAGAAGGCGCCATTGATCGATGATAGTGGACTCTTAGGGTATGTTTTTTTCCCTCAAGAAACATTCATGGATTATAGGACAAAATCTGAAAAATAATTTATATATATATATATATATATATTCAAATAAGCCATATATATTTTGATATATTAATGTCTGGATTCTCTTAACGACCTCGGGATCAGAGCCCCAGGCGAAATCTCACAAAGACAAGAGCTTGGCTCCGGCCGGGAATCGAACCCTGGTCGGCAAGCTTATATAGACAGTGACTAACCCACTTCCTTCGTTGCCGAATGGGTTAGTCACTGTCTATATAAGCTTGCCGACCAGGGTTCGATTCCCGGCCGGAGCCAAGCTCTTGTCTTTGTGAGATTTCGCCTGGGGCTCTGATCCCGAGGTCGTTAAGAGAATCCAGACATTAATATATCAAAATATATATGGCTTATTTGAATATGAAAAACACGTAAAAATGTGCAAAATTTATCATATATATATATATATATATATATATATATATATATATATATATATATATATATATATATAAAATCTACATATACTGTATATCTATATATACATATATATATAATCTATATATATATATATATATATATATATATATATATATATATATATATATATATATATATATATATATATATATATATGTATACATATATTTATAATCTATATATAGACATATATGTAAATATACGTGTGTGTATGTATGTATGTATATATATATATATATATATATATATATATATATATATATATATATACATATACATATTTCCTTTCCCAAATTTCGTCCCATAATCCACGAAAGTCCCTTGGTGAAAAAACATCCTCAAGACTCCACTATCATCGATCAATGGCGCATTCTCTCATCCCTAACTTGTATTCATCTCTGTCAAAAAGTTAAACAAGTTTAGAAGGGGACTTTGCATTGTCTCTCAACTTTAAACCAGCGAGAGGCAAGACAACAACAGGAAAAGCAGCAGAAACAGCAGCTAAAGCAGCAGCAAAAACAGTAGCGAGACAACAGCCAGCAGTATCAGCTCCTGTGTCGTCCAGCCCTAACTCAATTTGGGGATGTCATCGCAACTTCGCGAGTAACTCCAAGATTTTCCGAGATTTTATAGGTCCTTCGTTAAGGGCAGAGGCAAGGGATGGTGGCAATGCCCTAGCAGGACAGTGCCCTAGAGACTCACCATATACACATCTGACCAGCGCCTAAGCCCCCTCTCCCTATATATATATATATATACATATATATATATATATATATATATATATATATATATATATATATATATATATATGTATATATATATATATATATATATATATATATATATATATATATATATTTATATACATACATTTATATATATACATGTATAAATATATATATATATATATATATATATATATATATATATATATATTATATATTTATATATATATATATATATATATAAATATATATGTATATATATATATATATATATATATATATATATATGTATATATATATATATATATATATATATATATATATATATATATATATATATATATGTAGAATTTGCAATTCTTGCTTACCAGAATGCATGCTTATGTCGAAATGTTTCCAATGAAAAGCGGTTCACTTTAGAAGCGGATGTCATATATATTAGATGATCTTTTTGTGTATATTATTGTTAATTACTTTGGTAAAGAGTATTATAGGTGGATGGATGTTGCATTTTACTCAATGTAGAATATTGTTATATATGACAGTCATAAGGCAAAAATAGTGGATTGAAGACGTGGATGATACACACACTCACGTATATAATGTATATATATGCATATATATATATATATAGTATATATATATATATATATATATATATATATAGAGAGAGAGAGAGGAGAGAGAGAGAGAGAGAGAGAGAGAGAGAGAGAGAGAGAGAGAGAGAGAGAGAGAGAGAGAGAGAGAGAGAGAGAATATTTGTAAATCTAAGTAATTAACGACATTAACCACCTTTCATAATGGTATGGACCTTTTAAGAACTATAATCATTGCTACTCTACATGACTTCAAGTATACAAACCAAAATAAGATTATTTACTCTAGACCTTTAACTTTCATATTTACCGTATGCAATAAAGAGAAAGTATCAGGTTTTGTATATATATATATGTGTGTGTGTGTGAGCCTATATATACATATATATATATATATATATATATATATATATATATATTATATATATATATATATACTATATATATAAATATATTACTATAACATATACATATATATATATATATATATATATATATATATATATATATATATACATATATATACATATACATATATATATATATATATATATATAATATATATAATATATATATATATTCTCTGTCACGTTCAGGGGGCACCAGGGAGTAATAATCCACTTGTGAGAGAAGGTACCCCTATAGGTACACCTCGGAAACCACTCTCCCACAAATTGCCGAATCAGCAGGTTGTAGCTAGTGAAGGGGGAGAGGGTGGGAAAGCGGTAAATTTGTGTGTGAGCGTGTGTGTGTGTATATATCTATTTAATTATCTAGACGTAATTTTTGACGGTTCGAGTATGCTAGTTATTAATATTTATCCCTTTGACTTTTAAATTACCTATTTGATACAAATCACTTTTTTTTGAAATATTTTTTTTCAATTGTTCATTCTCATATCGTTTATTTATTTCCTTATTTTCTTTCCTCACAGGGCTATATTTCCTTATTGGAGCCCTTGGACTATAGAGTCTTGCTTTTCAAACTAGGGTTGTAGCTTAGCTAGTAATAATAATAATAATAATAATAATAATAATAATAATAATAATAATAATAACAATAATAATAATAATAACAATAATAATAATAATAATAAATTCATCCATTAGGGACCTATCAACAAGACATATTCATCTAAATAACTTATACACCCTGAATATAATGCCTGAGGAAACTAGTAACACCCTTGAAGCAGTAACTGACAGACAAAAACAAATGGTAGAGCCTTGAGCGTCACTGTCGCATTCAGATGAATGTGGTAAATGGAGTGGATGATGTTGTAAGCGAAGAATCCTTCTCTCCACTGGAAGATGGATCTTAAGCGGGGCTTTAAAGGGTCGAATGGTTCGTCAAACCTGGTTGTCGAACCTGCTTGTCAAACGGTTCGAAGAGGTGGAGTCAGTCACTTATAAGGTTTGAAGGTTTTAAAATCCGCTCATGAATGGCAGTGGCAAGGGACAGTGGCACGCAAGCAAGGACCAAGGAGGGCCAGGCAGGGGCTTACAAGGGTGGTGAGGGGTAGCAGTGACCAACGGAACTAACGAGTTTGAGCAGGACTCGAACCCCAGTCTGATGATCACCAGTTGGGACGTTACCACATCGGCCATCACAGTTTGTGGACAATTAAGCCCTGATCTTCCTCGAACCGTTTGTCTAACGGTGTTCGACAACCAAATACGTCGTTCACACACGTTCGAACAACACTTTAAACACTTGATTGTCGAACACCTCATCTGTTAAACCGTATTCGACGAACATTTGTCTGTCGAACCCCGTTCGAACGAATAACCTCTCTGTCAAACCGTGTTCCACGAACACTTGTCTGTCGAACCCCGTTTGACGAACACCTCTCTGTTAAACCGTGTTCGACGAACACTTGTCTGTCGAACCCCGTTCGACGAACACCCCCCTCTGTTAAAACCGTGTTCGACGAACACTTGTCTGTCGAACCGCGTTCGACGAACCGTTCGACAGTGTAAACCCGCCTTTACATAAAGCCCTTCATTCTTGGAGTGTCCTGGGGAAGTCTGTCTTCATATATCTTGTCGAATTAGACTGGCATTGCCTCTGAGTATAACAGACTGTGCCACATTTCTAACCTCCAGAAAGCGTGTGTGGACTGACCTCTTGCATTGTCTCAAGTAGGACATTAGAATATCATATATGCTTTAAGGGAAATATTACTTTTACTAATGTGGGATATGGAATTCTTTTTTTTTTTTTTTTTGGTATGCAGGTGCATTAGTTGTAATATCTTATATAGATTTCTTTATCTAAATATTGAAAGATAATAAGATAGATAGTAAGAAAATATTACGTTAATCCTTGTCTGTGGTGTTAGTATCATTGCTGCTATTGCCTATATTACTATCATTATTATTATTATTATTATTATTATTATTATTATCATTATCATTACCATTATTATGATTATTATTATTATTATTATCATAATCGATTCGTGGAGACCAGATTAGATAGTTACTTGAGACATTCTCCTTCGAGATAAGACAATTAATATAATGGACTAAACCGTATGAATTATTTTGGTCTGAGATAAAGCAATCCACCTGTTCTCTATTCATAGTAATTAACATATTTCGAGGAACAACATTCCGCATAAATAATCAAATGGGCAGAAGTAAATATAAGCTATTAGAGATAAAACAAGCGTGCCTACGTGGTGCGCACAAATGCATATATCTCAACATAGAGTTGAAGAGCATTTGATGAATAGAAGCGTCAGTCAGGTAATAGTTTTGTCTATTTCTATCCTGGGATGTAGCGTCTTGCTTTGGATTCGGTATTCATACTCCCTCCTTAGGGAAAAAAAAATAAAATCTGTAGACCAAAGATGCTCAGTTATTCAGGCATTTGGAACATTTCGAGTCAGATATAATTTCACCAGTGGTATTTGATTATGGTGTATATTATCAGAGAGGGAGAGAGAGAGAGAGAGAGAGAGAGAGAGAGAGAGAGAGAGAGAGAGAGAGAGAGAGAGAGAGAGAGAGAGAGAGAGAGAGAGAGAAGGAATGTGTCGCCCGACACTGGAGCTTTATTAGGAATTATTTAAACTATTTATTCAAATTTTCCATGTTCATACTTAGTGGAATATCAACATCAACATGGGACCGTGATAATAATACTCAGAACTTGGCAGGTAAACATAAGATACAAAGATCATTTACAATTTTAAAGGTTTAAAGGCTTAAAGGCCGCTCATGAATGGCACAGGCAAGGGACATTAACATTACCCTAGCAAGCAGAGCAATGTCATAGAGACTGACCATTTGAGTATATGCTCCGCGCCAAAGCCTCCTATCCACCAAAGCTAAGACCCGGGAGGGACAGGCAATGGCTGCTCATGACTCAGCAGGTATACTTAGAGGCTCCCCTAAACACTATTGCCTTATCAAGCAGAACAATGCCATAAAGACTGACCATATATACATATAATCAGCGCCCAAGCCTCCTCTCTACCAAAGCTAGGACGCGGGAGGGACAGGCAATGGCTGCTCATGACTCAACAGGGCAGACCTATAGGCTCCCCCAAACACCCCATCGTTAGCTCACAAACGATGGTGAGGTTGCAGAATCTAAAGGAACTAACGAGTCTGAGCGGGACTCGAACCCAGTCTGGCTATCACCCTGGGCTAAAATGGCTGTATTAAATCTTACCTTAATCTTCTCTAGGTGATTTATGGTAAAACGGTTAATCTACTCCTATGAAAAATATAGCCTATCGTACAAATTTTTCGTGAGTAATGAGCTAGAGGAACATAAATCATCCATGACACTTTTATTATTGAAAATATGTTTTTTCCCCCAGGATAAAATGTTTCTTACCTTACGTAGAGGGATCGTTAAACATGGTAGATTTCTGACTTTTTTTTTTAATATTATATCGATATATATATATGATAGTCTCTTTTAGTATACTTTTAAAAAACTTTGAATATGATAATATATATATATATACATACATATATATATATATATATATATATATATATAAATATATATATATATATATATATACATATATATATATATATATATTATATATATATATATATATATATTATATCAATGCATATATCTATCTATCTAGCTTTATATATATATATATATAAATATATATATATATATATATATATATATATATATATATATATGTGTGTGTGTGTGTGTGTGTGTGTATATATCTATTTATGCTTATATATATGTATATATATGTATGTATATATATATATATTTATATATATATATATATATATATATATATATATATATATATAAATATTTATATATATATTAATATATATACCTATATACTGTATATATATATATATATAATATATATATATATATATATATATATATATATATATATATATATATATATATGTGTGTGTGTGTGTGTATTTAGGTGTACTTTTTTACCGTAAAAATGATAATTACATTTTTCGTTTGTTCGTTCGTTATCGATTGACAATTTCAATTATTACTAAACCTGCCAGTGCCTCTCGAGATAATTTTTTTTTTTTTGCCTAAAAACCTAAACATACACAAAAATTATGTAACATGAGGCAACATTCAGAATCTTTTGAATTCGAAACACATTCCCCAATTTTCATTTATGAACTGAAGCATTTCCAAAAAACCGCCATAATGACAGATTCCTGGAATCTAGCAACCCAGCCGACAGAAGCAATATGCCAAATAAGAAACTGCATCTAGGAAATGACGGCTG
>NC_090744.1:122714048-122719805 GCF_036898095.1 Palaemon carinicauda | reverse complement strand
TAGTTAAAATAAAAAAAAATGGTGGTTTCAATGACCAATCTATTATCAGTTTATCATAAGTGATTTCATATCTAGAGATAAGTGAAATATTCCGAAGATCTGAATGTTTGGATTAATGTTGAATGGTGATTTTTCTTTAATTTTTCATCTTTAGATTTGTATTAATAATTTTAATGATAATAATTTTAATATTTTCATTACTAATAATTTTTAATAATGATATAACTAATAATTTTTAATAACGATAAGTTTGAATTATTTTGATAATAATAATTTTACAGATGGAACTTGCATGAAATCTAAGACTTATTAGAATATATATCATTATTGTTTATTATTATTATTATTATTATTATTATTATTATTATTATTATTATTATTATTATTATTATTATTATTATTATTATTATTACTTTCCAAGCTACAACCTTAGTTGGAAAAGCAAGATGCTATACGCCCAAGGGCTCCAATAGGGAAAAATAGCCCAGTGAGGAAAGGAAATAAGGAAATATATAAATGATGAGAACAAATTAACAATAAATCATTCTACAAACATTAACAACATCAAAACAGCTGTCATATATAAACTATAAAAAGACTTATGTCAGCCTGTTCAACATAAAAATATTTGCTGCAACTTTGAACTTTTGATGTTTTACTGATTCAACTACCTGATTAGGAAGATCATATCATATCACATAATGAAAGAGAAAATAAATTTTTTACGCAGAATCAAAGTAATATGTGTTTATAAACAGCAACTTGACATTGTAAGCAATAAAAGTTTTAAAATTATACATTCCAAAAGTATACCTACCTCATACACAAAAAAGTATATGGTATAAGTATAATTATGGATACATATTGTATATATACACAAACTGTACATATATATTTTCAGTATATATATACAGTATATAAATACAGTATATATATATATATATATATATATATATATATATATATATATATATATATATATATATATATACACACTGTATATATATATATATATATATATATATATATATATATATATATATATATATATATATATAAAATACACTCATCTATACACTGTATCTACATATAATTTATATACATGCACATACACACACACACACACACACACACATATATATATATATATATATATATTGAGAGAGAGAGAGAGAGAGAGAGAGAGAGAGAGAGAGAGAGAGAGAGAGAGAGAGAGAGAGAGTAGTAGTAGTAGTAGTAGTAGTAGTAGTAGTAGTAGTAGTATCTTTATTTATTTCAAACGGGGACACCAGTCCTTGAAGGCTACCGAAATCTTATTGTAATAAACCTACAGTACATCTTTAGCAATTATTAAATATTATTTATACCTCCTATATCGAAGAGTTTACAGTAACTTGCCTAAGTCCTATTTGAATAATGTTCAATGTTCTGTTAAATTATTGACTTCCCTTAATGATATACTCTAATAGTTTTTCTTTTCAGACAAATGACTTTTCAAAGTTGAACCAATAAGGACACAGAAAACGACACCCTGAAGATAAGTACAAATTCAAGAGAGAAAGAAGCAGCCGAAAATAACCCGTATGAAACAAGAAAATGATACTGGTTCGATTTGTTAAATTCAGAACAAAAGCAGCAGTGCTCGATTGTGTTTAAATTTAAATTGTTTACGTAAATCAAATACATGTACAGTATATATACATTTATATGTGTACAAAGTTCTTAGACGTTGAAAAATTACACGTGACAATCCAACTTTTACCTATACAGAGATTCTTGTCTTTGTAGAAATACAGAACAGTTTAATTTTCCCGTGAAAATACAAGAAATCATCTTTCGAAGATGTTGGGCGTTGCTGGAACCAAGGCTGTTGCCCTGGTCACAATGGCTATTCTCACCCTAATATTCTCCATGTTACCGCTCTACGTACGAAACCTCCTCAAAGGAAAACTGGAGGGCAAAAAGGCACAGGTGAGTAAGATTTGACTAGTCGTCCTACTCCTCTTCCTCCAAATCTTCCTCCTACTCCTCCAAATCCACCTACGTATCCTGCTTCTCCTCTTCCTTGTCCAAATCCTCCTCCTACTACTACTCCTCCAAATCCTCCTACCCTTACTCCTCCAAATTCTCTTAAGCATCCTACTACTTCTCCTCTTCCTCCTCCAAATCCTCCTACTCATACACTTCCTATCCCTACTCCTCCTAATCCTCCTACTCCTCAAAATTCCCCTAAGCATCCGATTACTTCTCTTCCTCCTACAAAACCTCATACAACTACAGCTCCAGCCCCGACTCCTAAAAACCCTTCTACTTCTACACCTCATATCGCTATTTCTCCAAATCCTACTTCGAGTTCTCTAAATCCTCCAAATCCTCCTACCCCTAATCCTCCAAATCCTCCTACCCCTAGTCCTCCAACCCCTACTCTAAATCCTCCTTCTCCTACACCTCTCCTACTACTACTCCTCTTCCTCCACCAAATCCTCCTAATACTTCTCTCCAACCCCTACTCTAAATCCTCCTTCTCCTACACCTCCTAACCCTACTCCTCCAAATCCTACTTCTACACCTCCTACCACTACTCTTACAAATTCTACTGCTAGTTCTTCCAAATCCTCCTACTACTAACCTCCAACCCCTACTCTAAATCCTCCTTCTCCTACACCTCCTACCCCTAATCCTCAAAATCCTTTTCCTACACCTCCTACCCCTACTCCAAATCCTACTTCTATACCTCCAACCCCTACTCTAAATCCTTCTTCTCCTACACCTCCTACCCCTAATTCTCAAAATCCTTCTCCTACACCTCCTACCCCTACTCCTCAAAATCCTACTTCTGCACCTCCTACCACTACTCCTACAAATCCTACTGCTAGTTCTCTAAATCTTTCCACTCCTACTCCTCCAAATCCTCCTACTCTTGCACCTATTATTCCTCTTTCTACAAACCTCCTACTCCTTCTCCAAATCCTCCTGTTTCTTTGTTTATCCATTTTCCTGTTTGTTTGTTTGTGAACAACTTGCTGGATACAATTTTACTCGAAGTAGTGAAACTTTCAGGGATTAATTTTCATGCCGAGACGTGGAAGTGATTAGATTTTGGAAGTTCTAGGTCAAAGGTCAAGGTTAAGACCGAGCAAAGGGTCGACCGAATTAACCCTAACATAAGTTTGCCCATGGTGGTCACACATACTTCAAATACACCTACAGTTTAAATCGATTCTTAGAAAATCAAGCTGGTTTCGTGAAATAAGTCTGCTCTATCAGAATGCTGTTCTAGTAGACAGGATCTTGATGGATTAGTAAATTTATCAGTGAGAATTAATAATCCAATAATATATAAATAACTGAATAACTAGAGGGGCACTCTGTAGAGCGCAGAACTCCGCCAGGGCAGCTGATTTCTCGACCTTGACCATGACCTGTGACCTTAATATGTATTAATTGGCATGGATTTTCATACACAAATATGAACCAAGTTTGAAGTCTCTGTGACACCGATGTGTGTGCAGTGATATTTTGCTTGACTGTGACCTTAACCTTTGACCTTGACCTTCCAAAATGTAATCATTTCAAGATTTTTACATAAAAGTTAATCCCTGTAGGTGTCATTACTCTACGATTAAAATTGTGCAAACACACACACATAAATTACAAACACACAAACAGGGGCGAAAACATAACCTCCTTCCAACTTCGTCGGCGGAGGTAATAAAAGTACGAGGGTTTTAGTATATTGGATAGTCAGTTTTTAATCCCCCGGGTTACAAGTCCTGTGTATATTTCAAGAGAAGAGGTAAGATCTATAAAGACTTAATATGAATTATATTTATATAGTCGAACTTGTGGTTTATTTGCACGATGTATCTATGCTGAAATTTTTTGTTTTTAGACACTCTATACTCATATGCTCCAAGTGTTGGTTTTTACACATGCTATACTCATATGCTCCAAGTTTTCGTTTTTACACATGCTATACTCATATGCTACAAGTTTTGGTTTTAACACATGCTATACTTATATGCTCCAAGTTTTGGTTTTTACACATGCTATACTCATACGCTCCAAGTTTTGGTTTTTACACATGCTATACTCATATGCTCCAAATTTTGGGTTTTACACATGCTATACTCATATGCTCCAAATTTTGGGTTTTACACATGCTACACTCATACGCTCCAAGTTTTGGTTTTTACACATGCTATACTCATATGCTCCAAATTTTGGGTTTTACACATGCTATACTCATATGCTCCAAACTTTGGGTTTTACACATGCTATACTCATATGCTTCAAATTTTGGGTTTTACACATGCTATACTCATATGTTCCAAATTTTGGGTTTTACACATGCTATACTCACATGCTCCAAGTTTTGGTTTTTACCCATGCTATACTCATATGCTCCATTATTGCTTGACCTAACTACAAAATTAACTATTATGACATATTCTTTGATCAAGATTAGCCTTTATAAATTGACCTTTGGCCCATGTTAACCCTCATAACTTTTCTTTTGACCTACATTAGTTCCCCTAATTGATTCTTATCACAAAATAGCCACCATAACTAGACCTAAGACCAAAAGAAGCTTATCCTTTGACCCCTACTAGCCATCATTACTTATCTTGATCCAAATTAGCCTTGATAACTTCTATTGACCATAAGTCAAAATAACTTGCATTTTATCATATATTACCCCCTCAATACTATTACTGTAGCGAAATTTACACCCCTAACTATTCTTTGGAGTCAAAATTAGCACTGATGAGTAAATTTGTTCCTTCACCGTTTGTATAGACCCTATAATTTGAAGGATATTGTAAAATCCTTTATTTCTAAATAATTTACATAATTTCTCTTTATATACTTTAGTGATTGCCAACCCTTTCAAGAATTTCTTGATTTTCGCTTGATTTAGATGCCAGCATTTGTACTTGTATGAAATGTGACTATTAATAATTCTCGTTGGCCATTAAATTATTTAATTTCTTTAACATACAGATTGTCACGAATATAATTATTTATCGTCAGCGTACCAACATTTATGTCTGTGAGCTACAAGTTGCTTTGATTTTACTTTCTTTAGGATCTTCATTTTGTTGCCTAATAATACCTTGTAATTCTAACATTATTAGTTTTGTTTAATGCTTATATTTCACAATCCTTTTTCATCATTAACAAGGTTGAGAGTTTTCATTGTTTATTTTTTTATGCTTCAGTTGTTTTTCTTTTGCTTATTTTCAATTTATTTCAGGCTGCCCTCAGTGCTTGTTTATGCTTTGGCGGTGGAGTGCTACTGGCTACAGTCTTCCTGCACCTTATTCCTGAAGCTCGGCTTTTAACACAACGAGCTCTGGACAACCACTTTCTACCACACACAAATTACCCCATTGCTGAACTCATCGTCTGCGGTGGATTTTTCCTCATATACATTATCGAACATATTGTTCACACATGTAGTGCACACAACCACCACTCACCCAAGAAAGAGAAAACAAAGGGAAGTAGCAGTCCGGACATCATTGAAAATGAACATGTTCCACTAAAGCCAATAGCAAATGAATCCAATGAAGATGATCTTATGAATAAGAAGAGTCAACAGAACACCACCACTCTAACTGATGCTGAAAATGGTTCAAGTGGTTCTCCAGTTGCTCAAGATGAGGAAAAGCCAGTTGACACCAAGGAAGGATTGCCAACCTTAAAAGCTATGATATTTGTCGTGGCATTCTCATTCCACAGTATCATGGAAGG
>NC_090744.1:122709048-122711548 GCF_036898095.1 Palaemon carinicauda | reverse complement strand
CAAAACCTCAATGCAGCAGGAAATTTCATGTTCAAAACCGACACCGTTAACGGTGAGAAAAACAGGCATGTTTATTCAGGTTCTTTTTAGCGCGAGGGAAGAGCGAAGATACAAGCATAATATATACACAAAATGAACTATGTACGATCGTGTGACACACGGTTGGTACAGGTCTAACCTCAGGAGCGAATATCCCGAGAGATATCGTGTATACACCAGGGACGTGTTTAAAACAACCCACGGGTATCCTTCCCCAGAGAGTTAACCTTGTCTCGAAGGATATGGGATAGGATTGGATATGTGGGCGAGAGAACTGTTACAACTCCCGATCCTAGTGCGCTCAAATTGTTGACCTGTTGGAAACATGAGATCGAGAAGAGGTTATCTATCCTTGACGATGGATCGTCTCCTTTCTCAAGTTTCTTAACTTTGCAAGAAAGTCAAAACAACGTTGTAGTTGGGATAGGTTTATATATCATTATTACAAGCAAGTGATATTAAATCACGGTTACCGATTATTATTAATGATTATTATTATTATTATTATTATTATTATTATTATTATTATTATTATTATTATTATTGTTGTTATTATTATTATTATTATTATTATTATTATCATTATTATTACAAGCTAAGCAATAACCCTAGTTGAAAAAGCAAGATGTTAAAAGCCCAGGGGTTTCAACAGAGAATAATAGCCCATTGAGGAAAGGAAACAAGGATATAATCAAACAATCAAAATAAAATATTCTACGAACAGTAGCAACATTGAATTAGATCTTTCTATATAAACTATAAAAACTTCCAAAAAAAAAAAAACAAGAGAAAGAGAAATAAGATAGAACAGCGTGTCCAAGTATACCCTCAAGCAAGTTAGATATGTAGAGTGGACTTGATATTTGGAATAGAATTCTCCAATCTGTCTAATGTATGAATGGAAGTATATGAAAATATATTTTGAAAAATCCTTTAAGACCTTTACACGATGGCATTCATTAGTAATGGCCTTCTTATTTAATATATCTTATTCTTAATGAAGGCCAGAAAATATACAGTATAGCATGGTATTGGTATAGCATTACCCACCATCTCTCAACCGAAAGTCTTCAAAATCCTTCTTTCAAACACGTTTTCCAGTGTTGCCAGATATGGGGATTTATCCCTAGATTTGGGTATTTTTGGTGTCTAATGGGGATTATTATTATTATTATTATTATTATTATTACTAGCCAAGCTACAACCCTAGTTGGAAAAGCAAGATGCTATAAGCCCTAGGGCTCCAATAGGGAAAAATAGCCCAGTGAGGAAAGGAAATAAGGAAATAAATAAAGGATGAGAATAAATTAACAATAGATCATTCTAAAAACAGTAACAACGTCAAAACAGATATGTCCTATATAAACTATTAACTACGTCAAAAACAGATATATCATATATAAACTATAAAAAGACTCATGTCAGCCTGGTCAACATAAAAACATTTGCTCCAACTTTGAACTTTTGAAGTTCTACTACCCGATTAGGAAGATCATTCCACAACTTTGGTAACAGATGGAATAAAACTCTCTACAAACTTATATGAAGAAGAAACGAAGATGAGTAAACCTTCATATTATTGCAATTAGTTTGCTTTCGCTTGTATGAAGTATAGCGAGTTAATTTCTATATTAGTAAAGCCTAAAGGATCAGAAGAAAATATTCTTGTGGAAATAGAGATTTTTGTGGATTTGGGGATATTATATCATGAGTTTGGGGGATTTTTCTGACTAATTCATCTGGCACAACTGACGTTTTCCCCAGTTATCCCCAATGTAAACAATTGAGCATATTGATGATTGAATCAGGGAAAATAATGGAAGACTATTTAGCTATGGTAAGCAGCTCTTCTAGAAGGACACTCCGAAATCAAACCATTGTTCTCTAGTCTTGGTTAGTGCCATAGCCTCTGTACCATGGTCTTCCACTGCCTTGGGTTAGAGTTCTCTTGCTTGAGAGTACACTCGGGCACAGTGTTCTCCCTTGTTCCTCCCCCTCTTGTTTTGTTGAAGTTTTTATAGTTTATAAAGGAAATATTTATTTTAATATTGTTGCTGTTCTTAAAACAATTAATTTTTTCCTTGTTTCCTTTCCTCTCTGGGCTGCTTTCCCTGTTGGAGCCCCTGGGCTTATATCATCCTGCTTTTTTAACTAGGGTTGCAGCTTAGCAAATAATAATAATAATAATAATAATAATAATAATAAAGATGATGACATTCATTATGTTAGAGAATACATGAAAGCCTTGAAGGGGAAGTAACTTTCATGTCAATTAATATTCAAGTATGTTAAGGTTTTGGTGACCGATGTGGTAACGTCCTTGACTGGTGAACGCCAGACTGGGGTTCGAGTCCCACTCAAACTCGTTGGTTTCTTTGGTCGCTGCAACCTCAACATCCTTGTGAGCTAAGGATGCGGGGTTTGGAGGAGCCTACAGGTCTATCTGCTGAGTTATCTGCAG
>NC_090744.1:122701548-122704048 GCF_036898095.1 Palaemon carinicauda | reverse complement strand
AGGCCATCTTAAAAGGATGTGCAAGGTTAGATGTTGAAACAAGGAGTTAGCCAAACACTACAGAATATAATGTGAATGAAAAGGTTAGTCAAACATAAAAATTGGAAATCTGCCAAAGATAAAAGAATTAAAGACAGGAAGTAAAATGAAATCCAGTTGAAACTTTCAACAACTTGAACATGGTTATCCAGTGAATAGAAGGTTAGTCATCACATGGACGACAATTGAATTGTCTCCCAACAGCCATGCAGAGTAGATATACCATTTTCATTAATAAAAACTTTAATACACCCAACGTTTCATTAACAGTTACCAAAGATGGATATTTTATCACACACACACACAAACACACACAAAAAAAAAAAATGCAATAACTGACAGAATTTTGTTATCCACAGGTAAAAGCTGTTAATTGGTCATTTGTATATTGAAGAGTAGATGTAATAGCTAACTATCCAGTTACAACACCTGGCGATACTCTAGGAGGATCTCGTGTAGTCATCCCTTTAGCTGATATACAATATCATAGTAGTAAATGATTTATAACAAATGTGATATTTATACAGAATAACGAAGCGATATCTGCTTTTTTCTATATATATATATATATATATATATATATATATATATATATATATATATATATATATATATATATATAAAACGTAAATAAAACTATATTACGAAATAATTATCTATGAATTCATTCACAATTGCTATTATGACCCTAAATACCCATACACACATATACAGTATATATATATATAGATAGATAGATAAATATATATATCTATATATATATATATATATATATATATATATATATATATATATATATATATATATATATGTATATATATATATATATATATATATATATATATATATATATATATATATATAAGTTTAAATGATATATTCGTGCGGCCAGAAATAAAATTCTGTACAAATAGAGCGAAAATATAAAACGGTAATTAAACGAAAGATGCGATATTCCCGAAAAAAAATCTAGTAAATTTTTGGGCGAATTGAAAGAATTTTGCGAATTATTTCCATGGTAATGCAATAAATTATAATTGATAATCAATTAATCATATATGATATCAATTTTATGAAATAAATTTTATGAAATATAATTTTTATTGTACCTTTGAATAATTTACTTTACGTATATAGCACATATTTTGATTCAAAATTACGCTAAAAATATGTTTGCTGAGAAATTTTACAAACGTTCAGATCAAACAAATTATAAATAAAAATCTCAAGTATCAAACAGGCCCCATTCTAAAACTAAAAATCACTGTAATAAGCTACCAGTTTATTATAACGTCCCTGATCTTGCATAAAAAAAAAAAAAAAAAAAAAAAAATAATCGGTTCTTCGAAGAATACTTCATTTCCTACCTTCATATACACTAATTGTTTAACTATATAACCTTTCAAGAACTACATACCATTAGAAAAAAACGTTCCATATACACTAATTGTTTAGTTCAATAACATTTTAAATCACACATTGAAAAAAACCTGTTTCATATTCACTAATTGTTAAATTCAATAGCTTTTAAAAAACACATACCATTAAAAAAATGTTTCATATACACTAATTGTTTACTTCAATAACCTTTTAAAGCACATGTCATTATAACGTTTCATATACATTAATAGTTTAATTCAATAAGATCTAAAAAAAACCCATGACATTAAAAAAAACACCCACCTGTTTCATATACACTAATTGTTTAACTCAATATTTCAAAAATACATAACATTGAAAAGACACGTGTTTCATATACCCTAATTTAATATACACGACATTAAAAAGACACCTGGCATATATGAATCATCGAAAACAACTCATTTTGTAATTAACTGTAATAATTAATTGACCACAATTCAGGTTTCCCTAGGGGCTGTACTCACATTGAAGTAGACTTTACTTGTTCCATCCGTTCAATTTCTTGATTATGGCTTCAATATAATAAGGCTAACTTATATCACAATTATAATCATTTACATGTAAGTAATTGAAATATTGCTTATCGTAGTCGATATCTTCATCACTAATGTAACACAATTATCAAACTGAATTTATATCCGAGACTTTTGGCATCTGTATAAAACAGCTGGAGTACCACGATAAATTACAAATCAAATTTCAACAACTACGGAAACACAAATAGTTGACACGGACTTCAAACACTTCACTTTCCTAACACCAAAACTGAGCTTTAAAAGCAAAACTATTAAGGAAACAAGGTGATGAAGTGTATACCCAAATCAAGCAGATCAAACATTCAGTCTGCTGCAGTGTTGCCAGATGGGTTAGTCTAAAAATCCCTAAAACTCGTGATACAAAATCCCCAAAACCACCCAAAAATCCCCATTTCCAGAAATATATTTTCTTCTAATTTAGAAATTACTCACTATACTTCATATAATTGTAAGTAAACTAATTGCAACAATATAAAGGTTTACTCATGTCTGTTTCTTCTTCA
>NC_090744.1:122694048-122696548 GCF_036898095.1 Palaemon carinicauda | reverse complement strand
GGGTTGTAGCTTAGCAAATAATAATAATAATAATAATAATATATATATATATATATATATACACACACACACACACACACACACACACATATATATATATATATATATATATATATATATATATATATATATATATATATATATATATATATGAATTTCTACAAAATTAACTAAAACGTTCCTGGTTTAAAGGTCACAGATGAGTGGCAGTGGCAAAAGGAAGGATCATTATGCTGAAAAAAAGGGTTGTAGACACAACACCAATGTGCATCATATCAGGCACGAAATTACCTCTACCCCCTACGTAGGACCAAAGGATACCAGGTTCTGGTTATTGAAAAGGCTTGGCAGGTAGATCTACTCCGCCCCTTCCTCAAAGGCCTGCCAACCCCCTCCCCCCAAATCCATATCCCAAATGAACGGTAGGTTGTTTTTGCCAATGGAAACCATCAACACACCTGAATTTTGAACAATTTTGATTCGTTACTTTTAGTTGGCTGCCATAACACAGGAATAAAGGACTGTTAAAAAGTATATCTCCCTTACTTTATAAAGAGCAAGTGTCTGGTATTATATATATATATATATATATATATATATATATATATATATATATATATATATATATATATATGTATATATATATATATATATATATATATATATATATATATATATGTATATATA
Organism: Palaemon carinicauda; assembly: GCF_036898095.1. Classification (NCBI taxonomy): domain Eukaryota; kingdom Metazoa; phylum Arthropoda; class Malacostraca; order Decapoda; family Palaemonidae; genus Palaemon; species Palaemon carinicauda. The sequence goes on along the minus strand of NC_090744.1, from coordinate 122,695,861 downwards.
TATATATATATATATATATATATATATATATATATATATATATATATTGTCAGACGTAGAGCTACTGACCCCGTCACACTTTAGTGTCTATGAAAGTGTGTGAGTGCTTACCTTTCTATTTAAATATTTAGCCGTCAATTTTGATGGGTCGTATACGCTAGTATTGTATAGAGGACATCTCTCATACTAAAACATTTTGAAGACATTTCTTTAACTAATGAAATATTTGTGTATGCTCTAGCTGTTAGTGAAGAATGAATGATAGGACAATTTTGTATAATCTAATTCTAAGGTAGTAGGTTGGCCAGGGCACCAGCCGCCCGTTAAGATACTACCGCTAGAGAGTAATGGGGTCCTTTGACTGGCCAGACAGTACTACATTGCATCTTCCTCTCTGGTTACGGTTCTTTCCCTTTGCCTACACAGACACCGGATAGTCTGGTATACTTCTTTACAGATTCTCCTCTGTCATCCACCTGACAACACTGAGATTACAAAACAATTCTTCTTCTCTCAAGGGGTTAACCACTAAACTGTAATTGTTCATTGGCCACTTTCTTCTTGGAAGGATAGAAGAGGCTCTTTACCTATGGTAAGCAGCTCTTCTAGGAGAAGGACACTCCAAAAACAAAATATTGTTCTCTAGTCTTGGGTAGTGCCATAGCCTCTGTACCATGGTCTTCCACTGTCTTGGGTTAGGATTCTCTTGCTTGAGGGGACACTCGGCCGCAACGTTCTATCTAGTTTCTCTTCCTCTTGTTTTGTTAAAGTTTTTATAGTTAATATAGGAAATATCTATTTCAATGTTTTTGCTGTTCTTAAAATATCTTATTTTCCATTGTTTCCTTTTCTCACTGGGCTATTTTCCCTGTTGGAACATCTGGGCTTATAGCATCCTGCTTTTCCAACTAGGGTTGTAGCTTAACATTTGATAATAATAATAATAATAATAATAATAATAATAATAATAATAATAATAATAATAATAATAATGATAATAATAATGTTCTGTTCTACCTTTTAATGTCATTAGAACTTCAAAATTTCAAACTTTCAGCAAATGTTTATACGTTGAACAGGCTGACATAAGCCTTCTTAATCTTTATGTACGAAATATTTGTTTTGATGCTGGTACTGTTTTTAAATGATTTATTAATTGCTAATTATTTCGCATACCGTTTCTTTATTCACTCATTTCCTTTCCTCACTGTGCTACTTTCCCCATATTGGCGCCCTTGAGCTTATAGCATCTTGCTTTTCCTACTAGGGTTGTAGCTTAGTAAATTATAATAATAATAATAATAATAATAATAATAATAATAATAATAATAATAATAATCAGAAAAAATATGTAGTGATTCTTTTCCAACCAGGGTTGTAGCTTAGTTAATAATAATAATAATAATAATAATAATAATAATAATAATAATAATAATAATAATAATAATAATAATCAGAAAAAATATGTAGTGATTTTTTTCCAACTAGGGTTGTAGCTTAGTTAATAATAATAATAATAATAATAATAATAATAATAATAATAATAATAATAATAATAATAAAATAAATAATAATCAGAAAAAATATGTAGTGATTCTTTTCCAACTAGGGTTATAGTTTAGTTAATAATAATAATAATAATAATAATAATAATAATAATAATAATAATAATAATAATAATAATAATAATAATAATAATCAGAAAAATATTTAGTGATTCTAATATCAATTTTGCATACTGCCATTTCCAATATATCTACTACTGTAGTTCATGACTCAGTGATACTGTCATTATCTCTGACCCCTAAAAGGT
>NC_090744.1:122669048-122681548 GCF_036898095.1 Palaemon carinicauda | reverse complement strand
GTGTATATATATATATTGTATACATATGCATATATATTTATGCATACATAACTATATGTTTATATTTTATATACTGTACATATGCATATATATATTTATATATATTTATATGTATATATATATACATACATATATATATATATATATATATATATATATATATATATATATATATACATTATATGAATATATGTGTATGTGCATCTAAAAACTACCAAAAGGTCTCTTTCTATTAAAAAAAAATTATCATAGTTTTTACAATTATTATGATTATCAAATTTATCAAAATTATTTTATCATTATAAAAATTATTGAAATTATCACTGTTTCTAAAATAACAATAAAATTATTATTATCAAAATGATTAAAACTATTATTTTTTAAAAATTAATATTTGTATCAAAATTATTATTATTGTTATTATTATTATAATTATTATTATTATTATTATTATTATTATTATTATTATTATTATTATTATTATCATCATTAATAGATGTTCCCTGTTATATTTTAGGAAACAGTAACCTAAAGGTCTAGAACTCTAGGTTTACTATCTCCAATCCTCGCATTAAAGAGATATTCTAATAACTTATATCCCTACACTGTATAAACACACTTAGCGGTCACCCTTGACAATATCACACACCATTTCCCACCATAACAAAAATGCACTACAACTGACTAACTACCAGGTACTACACAGACTCAAATTAAGAGTTGTTAGACAGGTGAATATACTTTTTTCCGGGCATCAATTCTTTGTATTTATCATATAAAATGATACGTAATAAATGTATAATGGTGACAATTGCTAACACACTTGTACACAAACAGGTAAGATTAATATATAAATAAAAGTTATCTTTATAAACCTGTAACAGATATAGAGGAAGAATGTAAACTACAATAACCAGTCTACACGTACAAATGAACGCTTAGCTATACATACACAAGTATAAAATATCTATAGAAGATATTATACTTCATATATACATACTATTATACACAAGTAGTAAAGACCTGTAGAAGTTATTCGACATCATGTATACATGCATACTAAATTATATGCATAAGCAGAGAAGAGCTATGGAAGATATTCGACTTGATGTATACATAGATAATAAAAATTAGTTGTAAAACCCTATAGCAGATATTTGACGTCATGTATACATACCTACTACTGTACATACACAAGCAGTAAAGAACTATAGAAGATATTCAACGTCATGTATACATGCATACTAAATTATATACACAAGTAGTAAAGACCTATAGAAGATATTCCACTTAGGGTATACATACATATACGTGTGAACAAACACTTCATAGCCCTCCCCACCTAAGCAAAAAAAGGAGGAGAGGCCATTTCAAGAAGGAAATAGCATTGTGAAGAAACGACCAGCAAGCAGTCATGGGGCTGAGGAGACTTCTCTTGGGGCAGGAGAGCAGAAGAATTAAGAGGATGACAGACCCAGAATTCAACTTGGCTTTTCATCTCGGAAGAACAAATCAAATATGGACTCAGATATGAAATTCAATTGAAATAATCTGCTGAGATATTTTCGAGAGAGAGAGAGAGAGAGAGAGAGAGAGAGAGAGAGAGAGAGAGAGAGAGAGAGAGAGAGAGAGAGAGAGAGAGAGAGAGAGAGAGAGAGAGTGTGTGTGTGTATTCGCCTAAAACTGATCAGAGCATTTAATGAAAATTGAGAGAGAGAGAGAGAGAGAGAGGAGAGAGAGAGAGAGAGAGAGAGAGAGAGAGAGAGAGAGAGAGAGAGAGAGAGAGAGAGAGAGTCCTAAACTATTTCCTTAGTTTCTTTCATGTGCCTTTATGAAGAAACATGTTAAACTGTTCAACTACTTTTAATATTATTGTTGTTCTTAAACTTCTCTGTAGTTTTTCTTATTTTCTTTCCTCACTGGGCTATTTTCCCTGTTGGGGGCCTTGGGCTTATAGTATCCTGGTTTCCAACAAGGGTTGTACTTTAGCAAGTAATAATAATAATAATAATAATAATAATAATAATAATAATAATAATAATATCTACAGTTAGAAGTAATACATAAAAACATATCTATGATAATTAAATCGTTGTATGTTTTTATCCCATTTTGATTTATGGATGTGTTTTAAAAGCATTTAGAAACCAGAACAAAAAAATAACTAAACCCTATTAGATGCCATCCCTCGAGCTCTACTCCCAAAGACAAGGCAGCAAGTTGCTCCTTGACCTTTGAAAATAAGAAACCTCAAGAGTAAGGACCATTCAACTTAAAATTGCTCATAAAGAATAAATCGGAAGTAGGGTCAAGGTCAGAAACTCTTGATAAATTACTCTTTTTTTTTCCTTTTGGGTTGCTGGCACAAATGCAAGAGAATTGATATTATCTCTCTCTTGAGAGAGAGAGAGAGAGAGAGAGAGAGAGAGAGAGAGAGAGAGAGAGAGAGAGAGAGAGAGAGAGAGGAATGTCACTTATCATTAGAAAACTAATCTATAACACAATTAAAAGAGAGCCTCAGTAATTTCTATTAGGAATCATTTGAGAAATATAATGAAAGTAGTCTATGTCCCTCCAGCCTTACCCCCCCAAAAAAAAAATATATCTATTTGGATGATACAATACTAAGGATGCAACCCTAGTTATCTTTGCCAGTTAAGAATAAATTGCAAAATATGTATACAGTATAGTTGGGTAAGGCAATTTTGGACAGAGGCAATTTTGGACAAGTAAGGCAAATATTGGACAGATACAATATCTCTAAAACTATTTATAATTTTCGAAAACTATAATGCTATTAGAAATTGCCCAACCTTCTACTTTATAAATATTAGTATGTCTGGTTTTTAAAAAGTATTAAGTACCCCTACATAAATTGTTGAATATGGGTGTCCAATAATTGCCTCACCTTCATTTTAGGGTTTCTCAGAAATAATACTTGAAATTATCTTTTCTAAAAATAATTAGTGTATGATGCTAAAGGAAGGTTTAGAATAAGAAATGAATGAAAAAATATGGAATATCTAGTGTCCAATTTTGCCTCGCCTTGAAAAATGGTAAGGCAATTTTGGACATTTGATTTAAAAAAAAACATCAATTCATAATGTTAAGTTATTAAGTAATAGATTTTGTAAACTATCTATCTATCTATCTATCTATCTATCTATATATATATATATATAATATATATATACATATATATATATATATATATATATATATATATATATATATATATATATATATATATATATATATTCTTAATAATTTTAACTAGAAATATAGGTAAATGATAGTTCTTTGAAAATATTTTCTATTATTTATTTCAATTGAAAATCATATTGATTTATAGGAAAATAAAAAAGAAAAAGTTTTCTTTTCATAGAAAATGATAATCAAACCTACTACTAATGAGAAAATAGGGACAAGTACAAAATTGGAAATAAAGGTGAACAATTCAATATATACTATAGCCATATACGTGACAATTTAAATGCTTGAAGATATGACGGATCTATTTAATTCAACCGAATGCTCAAAAAACAGCTTCAGTTCTTTTAAATATGGCACTAAACATTCTCTTTGAGGCATGGGTTCCATAAATAAAGGACCATTAATTCCACTTGAATTAGTATGGACCGGCAGGGGTCACTTGCCTTATTTAGATAGGCACTGCGCATCACTAAGAACCTGGCTATTCTTTGATGAATTTAGCCTATAAATCCTCTATGAAAGAATTGCCCCCAGTCCCGGGCGTAGTGGGTTGCTAAGAAACTCCCGGTTTGTAAACACTAAAGAAAAATTGAAAATTGTAAATTGAAATGTTAAAACCATTAATCAAACTGGAAAGTTACAGCTAGTAGAAAATGAATTTATGAAATATAGTTTGGATATCTTGGCCCTAAGGAACAGATGGAGCTAGAAGAGAAGGAGTAGAAATAATGATGATGACACCAAGAGCAGAAAAGGCATTAACCAAATGGAGAGCTGTAGGTAGCAGATTATTATTATTATTATTATTATTATTATTATTATTATTATTATTATTATTATTATTATTGTTGTTGTTGTTGTTGTTGTTAGGGCCTATTGAAACCAGAGAAAAAAAGAGAATTTTTCGCGAGTCCTAAACGGCCTCGGGAGAAAATCTTCGTGCATCTCCAAAAGGATTCAGAAGAAATTTCCATAGACTTAGCATGGAATTCTGAATGATTCCAGAAATCTCTGAACGATTTCGCAAGAAAATCTTTCTGAATCTCCTCTCCAAATGACTTCAGAAAAAAATAGCCGTAGACTTAGCATAGAGTTCCGAATGACTCCAGAACGGAATCTTCCCGGAGTAGTTCTGAACGGCTCCGCCCCGGATTCCTAAAGACTTCTGAAGACCTGATCTCTTTTTTTTTTTTTTTTTTCAAACATACCTTGCAACACCTCACGATCTGGATGTACTGTAGCTATGGAAGTTTACGCAGTGAACATTGGGAGGAGGATTTCACTTTACTCAAAAAGCTCGAGTTCTGGCGGAACAGGTAACTGACTGCGAGAATTTCGTTACAGCTGCAGGATGAACTGGAGGCTATTCGGAACACCTTCATCTACAGATAGTTTGGATAGGTGCTCCCGAAGTTGGCGAGCTTTGAAGATCATAATGTAAGCGCCTTGAAGGATAATTTGCTTGCGGTTTAGCGACGATGTCCTATAATTGGATTGCATTGGTGCAAAGCGGTGAGCGATGTGTGTTTCTTCAAAATTCAGCATTGAAGATAGAACATATCAGGACGGCATTGGTAAATATATTGTGTTGCTCTTCGTTGACTTTAGTATGATGGCGTATAGTGTATGCCGAGAAATCAATGGCATCCATGTCTTTACCCATTGCCCTTATAGGTAAAGACATGAAAGCCATCGATTTCTCCGAGGAATCTGACGAAACGAGGGCAAACCTCACTGAAATGTCTCTTGAAATCTAGAAAGGAAACTGGCGAACTAAGGAAAGATCTTGAAAAACTATAAAAGACAGAAGAGAACAGAGAAGGAAAGCCTTTATATGAAAAAGTATAAAAAAGAGCCTTTAATTATAGAGGTAAGTCACCTGAAAACTGAGGTCAAATAGCCTCTACTATTAGCGGTTAGTCGCCTTAAAACAGAGGTCTCAAAGAGCCTCTAGTGCTAGAAATAAAGCACCCAAAAATAAAGGTCAAAGAGCTTTTAATGTTAGAGGTAAGGGTATTAAAATAAAGGTCAAAGAAACTCTAATGCTAGAGTATAGCACCTCAAAATAGAGGTCAAAGAACCTATAATGCTATAAGAAAGGAGCCTCAAAACAGAGGTCAAGCAACCTCTAATATTAAAAGTAAGGAGCCTCAAAATAGAGGTCAAAGACCCTCTAATGCTAAAAGTAAGGAGCCTCAAAATAGAGGTCAAAGAACCTCTAATACTAAAAGTAAGGAACCTCAAAACAGAGGTCAAAGACCCTCTAATGCTAACCGTAAGAAGCCTCAAAATAGAGGTCAAAGAGCCTCTAGTGCTCAAAGTAAGGAGCCTCAAAATAGAGGTCAAAGAGCTTCTAATGCTAAAAGTAAAGAGCCTCAAAATAGAGGTCAAACAGCCTCTAATGCTAAAAATAAGGAGACTCAAAATAGAGGTCAAAGAGCCTCTAATGCTAAACGTAAGAAGCCTCAAAATAGAGGTCAAAGAGCCTCTAATGCTTAAAGTATAGAGCCTAAAAATAGAGGCGAGAGAGCCTCTAATACTAAAAGTAAGGAGCCTCAAAATAGAGGTCAAAGACCCTCTAATGCTAAATGTAGGGAGCCTCAAAATAGAGGTCAAAGAACCTCTAATGCTAAACATAAGAAGCCTCAAAATAGAGGTCAAAGACCCTCTAATGCTAAAAGTAAGGAGCCTCAAAATAGAGGTCAAAGAACCTCTAATGCTAAAAGCAAGGAGCCTCAAAATAGAGGTCAAAGAGCCTCTAATGCTATAAGTATGGAGCCTCAAATTAGGTGGTTAAAGAGCCTCTAATGCTAAAAGTAAGGAGCCTCAAAATAGAGGTCAAAGAGCCTCTGATGCTAAAAGTAAGGAGCCTAAAAATAGAGGTCAAAAAGCCTCTAAGGCAGGAGATACTGCATCTCAAAATCGATGTAAAAGACCCTGTAATGCTAAAAGTAAGGAGCCTCAAAATAGAGGTTAAAGAACCTCTAACACTAAAAGTAAGGAGCCTCAAAATAGGTCAAAGAGCCTCTAATGTTGAATGTAAGGAGCCTCAAAACCAAGGTCAGAGAGCCTCTAATGCTAAAACTAAAGAGCCTCAAAATAGAGGTCAAATACCCTCTAATGCTAAAAGTAAAGAGCCTCAAAATAGAGGTCAAAGAGCCTCTAATGCTAAAAGTAAGGAGCCTCAAAATACAGGTCAAAGAACCTCTAATGATAAACATAAGAAGCCTCAAAATAGAGGTCAAAGACCCTCTAATGATAAAAGTAAGGAGCCTCAAAATAGAGGTCAAAGACCCTCTAATGCTAAAAGTAAGGCGCCTCAAAATAGAGGTCAAAGAGCCTCTAATGCTATAAGTATGGAGCCTCAAATTAGAGGTCAAAGAGCCTCTAATGCTAAAAGTAAGGAGCCTCAAAATAGAGGCCAAAGAGCCTCTGATGCTAGAAGTAAGGAGCCTCAAAATAGAGGTCAAAGAGCCTCTAATGCAGGAGATACTGCACCTCAAAATCGAGGTCAAAGATCCTCTAATGCTAAAAGTAAGGAGCCTCAAAATATAGGTTAAAGAGCCTCTAACACTAAAAGTAATTAGCCTCAAAATAGGTCAAAGAGCCTCTAATGTTGAATGCAAGGAGCCTCAAAACCAAGGTCAAAGAGCCTCTAATGCTAAAAGTAAAGAACCTCAAAATACAGGTCAAAGAGACTCTAAAGCTAAAAGTGAGCAGCCTCAAAATAGAGGTCAAAGAGCCTCTAATGCTCAAAGTAAGGAGCCTCAAAATAGAGGTCAAATACCCTCTAATGCTAGACCTAAGGAGCCTGAAAATAGAGGTCAAAGAGCCTCTAATGCTAAAAGTAAGGAACATCAAAACAGAGGTCAAAGACCCTCTAATGCTAAAAGGAGTCTCAAAATAGAGGTCAAAGAGCCTCTAATGCTAAAAGTAAGGAGCCTCAAAATAGAGGTCAAAGACCATCTAATGCTAAAAGTGAGCAGTCTCAAAATAGAGGTCAAAGAGCCATTAATGGTCAAAGTAAGGAGCCTCAAAATAGAGGTCAAAGACCCTCTAATGCTAAACTAAGGAGCCTCAAAATAGAGGTTAAAGAGCCTCTAATGCTAAAAGTAAGGAGCCTCAAATAGAGGTCAAAGACCCTCTAATGCTAAGCGTAAGGAGCCTCAAAATAGAGATCAAAGACCCTCTAATGCTAAAAGTAAGGAGCCTCAAAACAGAGGTCAAAGAGACTCTAAAGCTAAAAGTAAGGAGCCTCAAAATAGAGGTCAAAGACCCTCTAATGCTAAAACATAAGAAGCCTCAAAATAGAGGTCAAAGAGACTTTAATGCTAAAAGTGAGCAGTCTCAAAATAGAGGTCAAAGAGCCTTTAATGCTCAAAGTAAGGATTCTCAAAATAGAGGTCAAAGACCCTCTAATGCTAAACTAAGGAGCCTCAAACTAGAGGCCAAAGATCCTCTAATGCTAAAAGTAAGGAGCCTCAAAATAGAGGTCAAAGACCCTCTAATGCTAAATGTAAGGAGCCTCAAAATAGAGGTCAAAGACCCTCTAATGCTAAAAGTAAGGAGCCTCAAAATAGAGGTCAAAGACACTCTAATGCTTAAAGTAAGGAGCCTCAAAATAGAGGCCAAAGAGCCTCTAATGCTAAATGTAAGGAGCCTTGAAATAGAGGTAAAGAACCCTCTAATGCTCAAAGTAAGGAACCTCAAAATAGAGGTCAAAGAGCCTCTAATGCTAAAAGTAAGGAGCCTCAAAATGGAGGTCAAAGAGCCTCTAATGCTAAAAGTAAGGAGCCTCAAAATAGAGATCAAAGAGCCTCTAATGCTAGAGGTAAAGCACTTCAAATTAGAGATCAAAGAACCTATAATGCTAAGATTATAGTACTTCAAAATAGAGGTCATAGCGCCCTTAATACTAAAGGTATAGCACCTCAAAATAGAGCTTAAATGTCCTCTAATGTTGGAAGTATGACACATCAAAATAAAAGGTCAAATAGCCTCTAATGCTAGAGGTAAGGTACCTCAAAATAGAGGCCAAATAGTCTGGCCTATTCTTTGTATATTCACCGTACGCATTGGTTTCCTGCGCGCCAGCGCTTTTCTGCGCCTTCACCAAAAACTGTGCTTCAGCAGAAACTGAGCACCAGCAGAATCCTGTGTGCCAACGCTCCAGTTCTCTCCTTCGCACTCGCGCGAGACACAAAGAATGAAAACTTTTTGACAGGTTAAAATTGCCCCGTTCCCCTCCCCGCAAACGCATGTCAGCATGCCCGCCGGGCAAAAAGGGAAGAGGCTTCACAGAAGGGTTCAAGATCCCAAAGATTCCATCTTCCAAGGCGAATCAAATGATTTCCCTGAAGAAAGGAAGGATGAATACTGTGAAGAACTGCAGAGTATAATAGGTTAGAACCTAGCGAGATATGAAAATTGTGATTAATGACTTCAATGCTAAAGTTGGAAGGAATAATCAAGGGATAGAAAATGTGATGGGTGTTGAGGTTCTTGGCGAAGTTACAAATGAAAATGGGGCACATTTCATAAGTAATTGTTCAACAAACAATCTTGTTACTAGAGGTACTCTTTTCCAGCACAAGGAGATCCACAAACATACAAGGACTTCACCATGTGGCAATTACAAATATCAAATAGATCACATAGCCATTGATAAAGAGATGAGGCGGACTCTGGGAAATGTAACAAGCTATAGAGGTGCAGTTATTGGTAGTGATCACCAGCTCCCCATTGCCACACAAATATTAAAAATGAGAGAACCCAACAGAAATGTAGATAGAATACCTAAGTTTGATACAACTAAGCTTCTAGAGGATGAGCACAAAAATCTTTGTAACTGAATGTAGGAATCGATTTAGTCTTAAGAGACTTTAAGAGACGAAGTTTTGGGACATGCAGTTACAAGGAGAAAACCATGGATATCAAATGATACTTGGGATACTATAAAAAGAAGACAAAGACAGAAATTGATTTCTTAAAGTTTTCGAGGAAGTAATGAAAATTACAAGGCAGAGCATGCCAAGTATTTCAGTATTGATAGTGAGGTCAAAAGAAATATCAGGAATGATTGGAGAGAATATTTAGACAGGAAAGCAGATGAGGCTGACAAAGCTATGAATTCAGGGAGTGGCTTTGTTGTAGGAATTGCTCTTGGAATTATTAATGAAATCTCTACGGGAAAAAAAAAAGCATATACCCATCAAAAAGAAAGATGGATCTGTTATTACGAAAGAACATGAAGTAAAGTAACGTTGGATTGAACACTTTAGTGAGGTCATAAATAGGAAATATGAAGGGAATAATTTGGTTGATATACCTGAAACTGATGAAGACCTTGATGTGCCCATGAATGAATTAGGGGTGCTTGAAGTCGAAGCTATTCTTAAAAAACTCAAAAGATGGAAAGCCCCTGGATACGAAGGAATAACTGCTGAGATGATATTGCCTGAAAATTAAGAGACTCCCAGATTACCTACAAGATTATTTTGTAAAATGTGCGTGAAGAGGCAAAGCCTTATGTATGGGAGCTAGGAGTGCTGGTGAAAATGACAAAAAAGATCTGACTTATTGCAATCATTACAAAGGCATCACACTTACGTCAGCCGTCATGAAAATATATAGAATACTCATTCTAAAGAGACTAAAGAGAAAGATTGATGAAAAGTTGAGAGATGAACAAGCAGGATTTACAAAAGGTAGAAGTTCTCCTGACCAAATTTTCATTTAAGACATGTGGTACAGCAATTTGTAGAATATAGAACGCCACTTTTTATGGTATATGTGGGCTATGAAAAAGCTTTTGATTATGTGCTCTGGCAAATTTCGTGGAGAGTCCTGCGACATTATGGAGTTCCTCTCAAATATGTAAATTTAATTGTCTGTTCATAAGCATAGCAAATGCAAAGTTAATGTTAGTGGCGTCTTATCAAACGAATTTCCAGTGAAAAGTGGAGTACTCTAAGAGAATGTGTTGTTACATATGTTGTTTATCTTCCTCATAGATTTTGTAATGCAAAGATCGGTTGGGGATGGTGGAGAGGGATTGGACTGGATTGGTAACAGAAAATTAGGAGACCTAGAGTATGCTGATGACGCTGTCCTAATTAGCAGAACACCACAGGGCTTGGAAAGCTTGCTTACTAGAATGAATGAAAAATCACATGAGGTTGGGCTCGAGATAAATAGAAGAAAGACGGATGATGAGAACGGAGTATGCAAAGGAAGATGAAATATCTTTGGAAGGATAAAGGATTAAGGAGGTAGAATTATTTAAATATTTAGGAACTTTGATATCTAATATAGGAGCTTTAGAATTTGAGTTTAATGAAAGATTGAAAAAAGCAAATCAGGGGATGGCTAGGTTAAGTCAAATTTGGAAATCAGGTCGCCTAAAATTACATATAATAATCAGTTTAGTGAGATCGGTGTTACTGTATGGTCGTGAATCTTGGTATATTAATGAAACTCATTTTGTAGATTTGAGAACAAAGCCATCAGAAGAATATTGGGTGTTAAATGACAGGACATGATTAGAAATGAAACTAAGAGAGATTACTCGAACGCCACATGTGGATGAGATCATGGTGAGGGGTAGATGGAGATGGTTTGGAGATGCTCTTTGTTCTCCCTAAGAGACATTAGTTCACCAAACTTTAAACTGGCCTCCACAAGGCACTAGAAGAGTTGGAAGACTCAGGAATATAAAGAATGAAGTAGGATATTGTGATTGGAGAAGTATTGAATTAAAAGCTGAAGACAGAAACGACTAGCGAAATCTAATTGAGGCCCTTTGCGTCAATAGGCGTGGGAGGAGATGATGATGATGATATGTGGGCAGTGGCTTCAAGTATCTAGCTCAAGGCGAGTTACTTAGCCGCCTTCTTCCTCTAAAAACCCTTTTGTTGCTCTACCAATGCAAAATAATGGACGATCCTCAATATCTTCCAAAATAATATGAATTTCTTTTTTATTTCTTTTATGTTAGGTATAAATAAATCCTTATCATTCACTATCGGGACTATCCTAGCAGTTCAATTATCACTATTTATTACCTGGTCAATTTAGATTTTTTTGTATTTACGTTAGGGTTTGCAGACATTTTTTCTTAAAGAATCGAGAGATATTTGGTTGCTTTGTATTTCCATGATTTGTCATGTTTCTATCTCTCTTTGTGTTTTTCCTTTTATTTTTCTTCATTTCATCTTTTTTTTCTTAAATCTTCGATTGTATCCCTTTCTTTTGAAGGTAAAAGTATCTCTTTAATGGCTCGTTCATAGTATGAGGTAACAATGATAAGAATAAAATGGATAGGTACAACTTAGGACGAATATTGTTTATGGGATCGGCTTTGCCCCTCCTTGATGTATCTATCATGCTGTTCACTCTAATGTTGCTCCATTTAACACCATATCAAAAAGGCAACAGGACAGTTATCAACATGGAAATTAGCAGGAACAGTGAAAATATATTCTATTTCAATTCCTGACATTTTCATTAGGATATGTGAATTATTATGGGAACAATGTATATAGTAGTTTTTTTTTTTTTTAGATATTTCTAGCATTTGGGTTGACACCCCTCTCGAGGATGTTACCATGTTTTGGTCAATCTTTTTGAAGGTTTCACCCCCTGAGTGTCAACAGCTTTAAGAGTGTCCTCAGCATTAAATAAATCTTTGAAAATCATATCATAACCGTCGAGCTAGAAAGAATTTTTGTTTTCTTTTAATGTAACTCTCAGGGTGTCACCTTGGGCAGACACCCCTTTTACTGCATAAAAATTTTGAATTTTTATGATTACATATATGCATATTTATACATAAAAGTATATTTGTGTGCTCGAATACAAAGTTTGATTTACATATTCATATAGTAAGGCAAAATTGGACAGTTTTCAAAACCATGGTTAGGCAAATTTGGGCAGGCAAACTTCTCACTTTTTTTCTTGGCGAGGCAAAATTGGACAATCTTGGAGTACGGACACAAAAATTTATTTAAGTCTATAATTTTTTTCTAGCATATTTATATTGATAGGGACCACGAATTGTCATAGTTTGCACAACTGAGCGTTGGCGCTTAACGGAGATACAGACGTGTCCAAAATTGCCTCGCCTCTGAGATATTTTTTTTATTACTGTAATACGAGAATTTCTCATTCTTTGATGATTATGAAACAAGCCATTTTTATAGATGAGACCTCCCTATCTTGAAAACATGTTTGGTATTTGGTCATAAATTAATAATATAAATTTTGTACAAAGGTTACTAAAAAGGTGT
>NC_090744.1:122659048-122664048 GCF_036898095.1 Palaemon carinicauda | reverse complement strand
AGAGAGAGAGAGAGAGAGAGAGAGAGAGAGAGAGAGAGAGAGAGAGAGAGAGAGTTTTAGACTTCTCAGGTCTGCAATATAAAATGAGAGAGAGAGAGAGAGAGAGAGAGAGAGAGAGAGAGAGAGAGAGGCAAGTTTCTTAAACTTCTCGAACTCTTTTTATAAAAAAATTTTATCGCCTTTTTTCATGGAAGAAGCAGATTAGATTTATAACGCCCCAGCTGTCCAGCGAGAGATCCGGCTTCAGCAAAATAAACCAATATGCAGATATTTCAGCGGTTTTTTTTTTCATAGACCAGCCAAAAACCAGTCACCATGATAACTCATATTTTTTTTTCAGTTATATCCTTATATTTCCTTTACAGCGCTGTTAGACTATTTAAATCTCTCTCTCTCTCTCTCTCTCAATATGGTGAATATGCTGATTGATGCAATGGGAAAAAGAATGCCAAAATGGTGTAATACATGTAAGATATGGTATTCCATTAATAATCCTCAACAATTGATTAGAAAATGTGATGCCTGTCATGTCCCAACACATCCCACATGTGCTGAAATACAGCAAAAAATAAAAAATAAAGACACAAAGGTATTCTGCTCAACATGCTTAGTCTAGATAGAAAATATAAATAAGTCGAGACTAAATCTGCAAATAGTTGAAGATAAAGAAGAGGAAGAAGAAGAAATAGAAGAAGAAGAAGAAGAAAAAGAAGAAGAAGAGAACAATGAACAGGATATGTGTAAGGATGCAGAAGAAATCATTGATATAACCTATGATGCCATCCAACAACATACTTATGAAGAAATAAATTACCAGATGGAAACAAATAATAGACCCAAGAGACTCTACCCGGACCTACATAATTTTAGGGAAGAGCAAGAACAAGAAAAAATAGAAAAGAAGGATATAGTCTGCAATATGCTGAAAAGAGGGAATTGCAGATTTGGCGAAAGATGCTACTACAAGCATCCAAAGATATGCCATAATTATGAAATATATGGTAAATGTGCGTATTTAGACGGATATGGAGACGAATGCAGAGATCTCCATCCAAAAATATGCAAAAACCTAAAAGAAGGAAAAGGATGCATTTACAACAAAAAATGTCGATATATGCATCCTGCAACCATGAATGAAAGTAAGAAAACTCAGCAAACTGAAAAGAAAAATGAAAGCAAAAAAGAAACAAAAAAAGAAACAAAAAAGCAGGCCGTGTATATACCGCGCTTTGAACCAAGAGCCCCAAGATATGAGGCTTTTCAACCCAAACCGGCACCTTTAGAGCCCAACTACAAAGAATGCATCTATAAATATGAAGGCGAAAGAGCAAATATAATAGAAAAGTTGGATTTTTTAATGGCAGAATTCCGGGAAATGAAGAAAAGAACATCATATCAGAACAGGAAGGAAGCATGGGAGAATCCATATTATTACCAATATTAAATAATGGGGATGAAACACAAACCATAATAGTAATGAATGCACAGGGTTTAGTCACGAGTAACTCTAAAAGGAAAATAGAGTTCTTAGAAGAACTAACCCAAATTGAAAAAATAGATATATTAAATATAAGTGAAACATGGTATTCCCAAGAGACTGGCAGTGATGACCAGATAAAGGGTTTCCAAACTTATAGATCAGACAGAAAAAATAGGAATCAAGGGGGAACCGCAATATATGGAAGAGACATAAATCAAGGAAAAGTATGTGAAAAATACAGCAACACAGAATGTGAATTGATTGCGGTAGAATTTGGATTTGAAAAACTAATGAATATTGTAGTTTACAGACCCCCAAACACTAAGGAGTTTGACATAATAATAGAAAAAATAGATGATATATGTAGAAACCATAAAGACTGGAATATACTCCTATCCGGAGATTTTAACTTTCCTTTCGTGGATTGGAAAGAACGGATAGAAGAAAGTGGTTGTATGTATACATATAAAAAAGATAGTAATAGTAGCGCAGAAGATAAGAGGCTATTTGAAAAGCTTCAAGATATGCTATTAGAACATAATATGCAACAAATAAACCACATTCCAACAAGAAAGGAAAATGTCCTAGATCTAGTATTTGTGAATGAGGTGAATTATGTTAAAGAAATAATAGTGTGTAACACGGGAATTTCAGACCTCAATGTCATAGAATTGATAGTTCATTCCAAAGCAAGTGATCACAGAATTAATAAAAGCACAAAACTTTGGGAAGGATATGGAAAATATAACTTTTACAGTAAGAATATAAAATGGTCAGAAATAAATGAAGAACTGAATAAAGAATGGAAAAATGTATTTATAAGTGATAATATACAGGTAAATACGGATATACTGTACAAAATACTGGAGAAAATTGTTGAAAAATATGTACCGAAAAAAAACAATAAACAAAAGACGTGCATACCAAGAGACAGAAGGATCTTATTTCAGAAAATTAAAAAGTGGAAGAAAAATCTTGCAAAAGAAAAAAATGTGTGGAAAATGAGGGAAATAAAATGTAAGATAGAAAATGCAGAACAAAAGATTATACAGTCGAAAGAAAATGAAAAAAGGGACTTAGAAGAAAGGACACTTCAAAATATAAAAAGAAACCCCAAAGTACTTTACTCCTATGCAAAAAAGATGAATAAAAGGAGAATAGAAATAGGCCCTCTAAGAATTGAAGGACGGCTAACGAATGAAAAAAAGGAAATATGCAACATATTAGCAGAAAAATATAAGAGTGAGTTCACGCCAAGAATTGCGAATGAGAATAATGAAACAGAAATGAGAGAAGAAAATGTTGAATATCTAACGGATATAGATATTAATGAAGCAGATATTGTCACGGCTATAAACGAAATTAAAAATGGATCGGCAGCCGGACCAGATGGAGTTCCAGCGATTTTGTTAAAAAAAACTGCAAACACTATCGCGAAGCCACTTGCAATACTGCTAAGACAGAGTATAGACATGAGCGAGATATATGTTAAACATAAATTAGCTTATATAACCCCTATCTTCAAAAGTGGATCAAGACTAGAGGCAAGCAATTATAGACCTGTTAGTCTAACATCACATATTATGAAAGTGTATGAGAGGGTAATAAAAAAGAAAATAATGAACCATTTGGTCAAAAATAATTTGTTTAATATGGGTCAACACGGTTTCGTACCTGGAAAAAGTACACAGACCCAACTGATAGCTCACTATGAAAACATATACAATAATATGATAAATGAAAAAGACACAGATGTGATCTATCTAGATTTTGCAAAAGCCTTTGACAAGGTAGACCATAACATATTGGAGAAAAAAATGAGAAAGCATAATATTGTGGAAAGATAGGAAAATGGGTAAAAGAATTCCTGCAAAACAGAAATCAGATAGTGGTTGCAAATGACGAGAAATCAGATGAAGCCCAGGTAATATCTGTTGTGCCCCAAGGTACGGTATTAGCTGCACTGCTATTTGTTATTATGATCTCAGACATAGACTGTGATGTTGAAAACTCCGTAGTGAGAAGTTTCGCCGATGACACAAGAATAAGTAGAGAAATTACTTGTGATGAAGATAGGAACTCACTACAAAGAGATCTAAACAAAATATATGAATGGGCGGAGATAAATAGGATGGTATTTAACTCCGATAAATTCGAATCAATAAATTATGGAAACAGAGAAGGAATGGTGTATGCATACAAGGGACCTAATAATGAGACAATCACAAACAAGGAAGCAATTAAAGACCTTGGTGTAATTTTAAATAGGAATATGTTATGCAACGACCAAATAGCAACACTGTTGGCTAAATGTAAAGCAAAAATGGGAATGTTATTCAGACACTTTAAAACAAGAAAAGCTGAACACATGATTATGCTTTACAAAACTTATGTGCGTAGTACACTCGAGTACTGCAATGTGATATGGTACCCACACTACCAAAAGGATATTGCGCAAATAGAGAGTGTACAAAGGTCCTATACTGCTAGAATAGAAGAAGTTAAGGACCTTGATTACTGGGAAAGACTGCAATTTTTAAAACTATACAGTCTAGAAAGGAGAAGAGAACGCTACATGATAATACAAGCATGGAAGCAAATAGAAGGAATTGCTGAAAACATCATGGAGCTTAAAGTATCAGAAAGAGCAAGCCGAGGTAGATTAATAGTACCAAAAAGCATTCCAGGTAAACTGAGAAAGGCGCACAGGACATTAATCCACTACGCACCAGCATCGATAATGCAGCGACTATTTAATGTGCTGCCAGCTCATCTAAGAAACATATCAGGAGTGAGCGTAGATGCGTTTAAAAATCAGCTCGATAAATACCTAAGATGCATCCCAGACCATCCAAGACTGGAAGATGCAAAATACACCAGAAGATGTATTAGCAACTCTCTGGTGGATATACGAGGTGCCTCACACTGAGGGACCTGGGGGAACCCAAACAAAAAATAAGGCAATAAGGTAAGGCTCTCTCTCTCAATTTTGATTATATGCTTTGAGCAGTTTAAGGCTCTCTCTCTCTCTCTCTCTCTCTCTCTCCTCTCTCTCTCTCTCTCTCAATTTTCATTATATGCTTTGAGCAGTTTAAGACGCTCTCTCTCTCTCTCTCTCTCTCTCCCTCCTCCCTCTCCCTCTCTCTCTCTCTCTCTCTCTCTCTCTCTCTCTCTCTCAATTTTCATTATATGCTTTGAGCAGTTTAAGACGCGCTCTCCTCTCTCTCTCTCTCTCCTCCTCTCTCTCTCTCTCTCTCTCTCTATTTTGATTATATGCTTTGAGCAGTTTAAGGCTCTCTCTCTCTCTCTCTCTCTCCTCTCTCTCCTCTCTCTCTCTCCAGGTTTCTTATCTAATTTCTCAATAATGCTTCAAATTTAATCTTTTTAGGTTTTATCATTCTGTTTGTAGCTGTATTCTTTATCTATCTTTACATATTTTTGTATTTTATGCTTTTCCCAATATTTGTTTTATTCTTCAAAGGCTATTTTTACATGGCTAATTGAGTGGGGACACATTACA
>NC_090744.1:122646345-122658548 GCF_036898095.1 Palaemon carinicauda | reverse complement strand
TCAACTAGTGAATAAATATTTGTGAGATATTGTGGTTTCTGAATGTTCCTCTCGGAGTACCTCCCTCTCACCAGGGTATGACTACTCTCTCTCTCCCCCGCTGCCCGATGTACGGAGAGGGATCAATTAATCATACGTTTGGCAACTCCGCTACTCATGGGACGGGTACGAACTGAAAATCATACGTTTGGCAATGTTGCATCGTTCTATCTTAGAGAGCCAATCTATTCTGACATGAGAAGCTGTCGAAAATTGATGGATTTGGCCTAATCAATTGTCTGCTTATCGACAGACTGATGGCATCCACTTGAATTGAGTCACCTTTAATCGAATTGGACTCAGGTAATTTTTTCTTATGAAGTCTTATCAATTTCGTACAGTTAAAACATGATTTATTTGGGTTATGTGATATCTGATGATAAATTAATTATATTTTTTTATTTCTCTGTCTGGGGATGTCTATAAGTTGTGTTATACTACTACTACTACTACTACTACTACTACTACTACTACTACTACTACTACTACTACTACTACTACTGCGAATAATGATAATAAAAATGATAATAATAATAAAAATAATGGTACGCCTAAAACCTATTTTGCAAATAATAATAATAATGATGATGATGATGATAATGATAATAATGATAATGGTATGCCTAAAACTTATTTTAAGAATCCAACTTTTTTCGTCATTGCAAACAAAATTATTATGTTCATGCAGGTTATTCCTTCACCATTGACCATTCTGCAAAACTCAATTTAAAAAAGAAAAAACGATCAACATCATAATATTGCAAAGTGAAAAAAAAATAATTTTGCAGCAAAAGCACTTGTTTTTCCCAGAGAGGAAAAATTCTTGAAATTTCCCAGACGTCTGGTTGACCGACAACTTAATTTCGTACCTGTCATTTTCTCCACTGTCACTGACTGATGCATAAGGTCGATTTCCTGGAATCTTGGCAGCGTGGGCAATGACGAGGACCTCGTTTCTCGCTTTCTTTTTATTATTACTTTTGTATTATTACAGACTTGCAGTTTATTACAAGAGGGTGGAGGAGTGTAGGTTGAATTTAAATTTGGTAGGAATGCTGTATGTTGTAATAGATAATATTGATGTTTTATATATATATATATATATATATATATATATATATATATATATATATATATATATATATATATATATATAAATGTATATATATGTATACACAGTATACATACAAACAACAATAACAACAACAAATGCAGCTGTTCCTAATTCACTGTAGGACAAAACCCTCATACTTGTATTTATTCATGTCTGGGGTTTGACCAGTTTTCATAACCACGCTGGCCAATTCGGATTGGTGATTGTAGGAGACCTTTGCCTGATTACTCACTTCAAACTATCCTAGTATGGGTTCCTGACTAGTACAGGTTTCCTGACCATGACCATGCGCAAACCCTTTCACTACGTTAAGGTATCCCCACTCAGAAAAGGATATAATTAGTATATATATATATATATATATATATATATATATATATATATGTGTGTGTGTATATGTGTTTGTATATATATATATAAATATATATATATATATATATATATATATATATATATATATATATAGCGTGTTTGTATGTGTGTGTATGCGAGGATGACTGTTTAGAGAGAGAGAGAGAGAGAGAGAGAGAGAGAGAGAGAGAGAGAGAGAGAGTTAAAAACAATTGAGATATGAAATATCTGAACACATACACAGAAACTGATGTTTCACAAGAAGTGACAAGAGAAATGCTTTTCGTTCACATCTCGGGAAGTAGCGTTGACGCCCTGAATCTTGAAGCGAACTCCTTATCAATCATAATTGAATAGAGTGTATAGTCTGGGAAAGATAAACAAAGCCCCTGTTGGTACTCCCGAGATTGTCTGTGCTTCGATAACAAAAATCTACAGGTACTACCTAAGCCAGAAGGTTATATTTTGATTGGCCTGTATCTATTCGTTTATGTTTGTTTATTTAAAGTTTTTACAGTTTATATTGGAAATATTTATTTTAATGTTATTACTGTTCTTAGAATTTTGTAATTTTCTTTGTTTCCTTTCCTCAATGGGTTATTTTCCCTGTTGGAGCGCCTGGGCTTATAGCATCCCGCTTTTCCAACTTGGGTTGTAGATTAGCAAGTAATAATAATAATAATAATAATAATAATAATAATAATAATAATAATAATAATAATAATAATAATAATAATAATAATTATAATGGTAATAATATTTTTTTTATTGTGATTCACATAACTCAAAAACTATTTGACTGAATCTCATTAAATTTGTTGGGATGATTGGCCATGATCCAAGAACAAGTTTATTAGGTTTTGGGAGTGATTAGGTCAAAGGTCAATGTAAAGAAAAGGTCAAAAACGTCTTTTTGGTATATCGCGGTCAATTTTAATCCAATATCCATGAAAGCAATGCCAAAATGTGCACAATTCAACTGCCTATCTTGTGATATACTGCAGGACATAGGCGAGGCTATGCGCTCAACCGAGTGCCCCGTTTTAATGGGAGGTTATAGATTCGAGTCCGTTTATTTGTTCATTTGAGTGTGTGTGTGTGTGTCTATCTGTGTATGGAGCGGATTACGTCAAAACTACACGACGGATTTTGACGAAATTTTCATCACAGATAGATCTTAGGTCATGGACGACTCCATTAAATTTTGGAGATGATCGAGTTCCAAATCCGGATTCGAGATCCGAATTTACATTTTTCATAATTTTTGTTTAGATTACTTCAAAACAAATTAACGGATTTTGACCAAAGGTTCTCTACAGGTAAATCATATGGCTTTGGACATACAAGATTCTAAATTATTGTATTCCTTCTCTCTTTCTTGACTTCAGAAAATAATTTGATTTTGTTGTGCATTATATATGATAATTACATATTTTTCTCCAATCAGTTTTGGTGGTGATCCAAATCCGGATTCAGAATTATTATTATTATTATTATTATTATTATTATTATTATTATTATTATTATTATTACTACTAGATAATCTACAACCCTAGTTGAAAAAGCAAGATCCTATAAGGCCAAGATCTTCAACAGGAAAAAATAGCACAGTGAGGAAAGGAAATGAGGAAATAAGTAAATGATATAAGAAGTAATGATCAATTAAAATTAAATATTTTGAAAACATTAACAACATTAAAACAGATATTTAGCTTATGTCAGCCTGTTCAATATAAAAAACATATGCTGCAAGTTTGTACTTTCGAAGTTCTACTGATTCAACTACCCGATTAGGAAGATCATTACACTGGAAAAGGCCTGACCATTAGAATTAACCGCATGCCTAGTATTGCGAACAGTTCTTCAAACTATGAAACTGAAATTCATCACTACTGATAGTTTAGATACAGAAATATAACGCGTAACTCATGTATGTACCCCTTTGAAACAGCAACATATCTTCAGACGTGCAATATACTCTTCCCCTTTCATAATTAGTAGACGCTTTAAAAATGAAAATTTCATTTGTGGACTCAGCAAATTTCAGCTTTAACGAATGGTACTTTATTATGCAATTGCTGGATATCATGAATTAATGAATGTTATAAGGAAATTGACAGACCCCGGTTTGATGAATGTATAGTAGGGTGAGGCAATTTTGGACACCTTTTTAGTAACCTTTGTACAAAATTTATATTATTAATTTATGACCAAATACCAACCATGTTTTCAAGATAGGGAGGTCTCATCTATAAAAATGGCTTGTTTCATAATCATCAAAGAATGAGAAATTCTCGTATTACAGTAATAAAAAAAAATATCTCAGAGGTGAGGGAATTTTGGACAATGAGGCAATTTTGGACACGTCTGTATCTCCGTTAAGCGCCAACGCTCAGTTGTGCAAACTATGACAATTTGTGGTCCCTATCAATATAAATATGCTAGAAAAAAATTATAGACTTACATAAATTTTTGTGTCCGTAATCCAAGATTGTCCAATTTTGCCTCGCCAAGAAAAAAGTGAGAAGTTTGCCTGCCCAATTTTGCCTGACCATGGTTTTGAAAACTGTCCAATTTTGCCTTACTATATGAATATGTAAATCAAACTTTGTATGCGAGCACACAAATGTACTTATATGTATAAATATGCATATACAATAATCATATACAAATGTAATCATAAACATTCAAAATCTTTATGCAGTAAAAGGGGTGTCTGCCCAAGGTGACACCCTGAGAGTTACATTAAAAGAAAAAAAAAATTCTTTCTAGCTCGACGTTTATGATATGATTTTCAAAAATTTATTTAATGCTGGGGACACTCTTAAAGCTGTTGACACTCAGGGGGTGAAACCTTCAAAAAGATTGACCAAAACATGGTAACATCCTCGAGAGGGGTGTCACCCCAAATGCTAGAAATATATACATTGTTTCCATAATAATTCACATATCCAAATGAAAATGTCAGGAATTGAAATAGAATATATTTTCACTGTTCCTGCTAATTTCCATGTTGATAACTGTCCTGTTGCCTTTTTGATATGGTGTTAAATGGAGCAACATTAGAGTGAATAGCATGATAGATACATCAACTGGGGCAAAGCTGATCCCATAAACAATATTCGTCCTAAGTTGTACCTATCTATTTTATTCTTATCATTGTTACCTCATACTATGAACGAGCCATTAAAGAGATACTTTTACCTTCAAAAGAAAGGGATACAATCGAAGATTTAAGAAAAAAAAGATGAAATGAAGAAAAATAAAAGGAAAAACACAAAGAGAGATAGAAACATGACAAATCATGGAAATACAAAGCAACCAAATATCTCTCGATTCTTTAAGAAAAAATGTCTGCAAACCCTAACGTAAACACAAAAAAATCTAAATTGACCAGGTAATAAATAGTGATAATTGAACTGCTAGGATAGTCCCGATAGTGAATGATAAGGATTTATTTATACCTAAAATAAAAGAAATAAAAAAGAAATTCATATTATTTTGGATGATATTAAGGATCGTCCATTATTTTGCATTGGTAGAGCAACAAAAGGGTTTTTAGAGGAAGAAGGAGGCTAAGTCACTCGCCTTGAGCTAGATGCTTGAAGCCGTTGCTCATATCATCATCATCATCTCCTCCCACGCCTATTGACGCAAAGGGCCTCAATTAGATTTCGCTAGACGTCTCTATCTTCAGCTTTTAATTCAATACTTCTCCAATCACAATATCTTACTTCATGCTTTATAGTCCTGAGTCTTCCAACTCTTCTAGTGCCTTGTGGAGGCCAGTTTAAAGTTTGGTGAACTAATGTCTCTTAGGGAGAACAAAGAGCATCCCCAAACCATCTCCATCTACCCCTCACCATGATCTCATCCACATGTGGCGCTCGAGTAATCTGTCTTAGTTTCATTTCTAATCCTGTCCTGTCATTTAACACCCAATATTCTTCTGAGGGCTTTGTTCTCAAATCTACAAAATGAGTTTCATTAATATACCAAGATTCACGACCATACAGTAACACCGATCTCCCTAAACTGATATATAGCCTGATTATTATATGTAATTTTAGGCGACCTGATTTCCAAATTTGACTTAACCTAGCCATCCTCTGATTTGCTTTTTTCAATCTTTCATTAAACTCAAATTCTAAAGCTCCTATATTAGATATCCTTCCAAAGATATTTCATCTTCCTTTGCGTATTCCGTTCTCATCATCCGTCTTTCTTCTATTTATCTCGAGCCCAACCTCATGTGATTTTTCATGCATTCTAGTAAGCAAGCTTTCCAAGCCCTTTGGTGTTCTGCTAATTAGGGCAGCGTCATCAGCATACTCTAGGTCTCCTAATTTTCTGTTACCAATCCAGTCCAATCCTTCTCCACCATCCCCAACCGATCTATGCATTACAAAATCTATGAGGAGGATAAACAACATATGTAACAACACATTCTCGTAGAGTACTCCACTTTTCACTGGAAATTCGTTTGATAAGACGCCACTAACATTAACTTTGCATTTGCTATGCTTATGAACAGACAATTAAATTTACATATTTGAGAGGAACTCCATAATGTCGCAGGACTCTCCACGAAATTTGCCAGAGCACATAATCAAAAGCTTTTTCATAGCCCACATATACCATAAAAAGTGGAATTCTATATTCTACATATTGCTATACCACATGTCTTAAATGAAAATTTGGTCAGGACAACTTCTATCTTTTGTAAATCCTGCTTGTTCATCTCTCAACTTTTCATCAATCTTTCTCTCTTGTCTCTTTAGAATGAGCATTCTATATATTTTCATGACGACTGACGTAAGTGTGATGCCTCTGTAATGATTGCAATCAGTCAGATCTTTTTTGTCATTTTCACCAGCACTCCTAGCTCCCATACATAAGGCTTTGCCTCTTCACGCCACATTCTACAAAATAATCTTGTAGGTAATCTGGGAGTCACTTCATTTTCAGGCAATATCACCTCAGCAGTTATTCCTTCGTATCCAGGGGCTTTCCATCTTTTGAGTTTTTTTTTAAGAATAGCTTCGACTTCAAGCACCCCTAATTCATTCATGGGCACATCAAGGTCTTCATCAGTTTCAGGTATATCAACCAAATTATTCCCTTCATATTTCCTATTCATGACCTCACTAAAGTGTTCAATCCAACGTTACTTTTCTTCATGTTCTTTCGTAATAACAGATCCATCTTTCTTTTTGATGGGTATATGATTCTTTTTTCCCGTAGATATTTCATTAATAATTCCAAGAGCAATGCCTACAACAAAGCCACTCCCTGAATTCATAGCTTTGTCAGCCTCATCTGCTTTCCTGTCTAAATATTCTCTCCAATCATTCCTGATATTTCTTTTGACCTCACTATCAATACTGAAATACTTGGCATGCTCTGCCTTGTAATTTTCATTACTTCCTCGAAAACTTTAAGAAATGAATTTCTGTCTTTGTCTTCTTTTTATAGTATCCCAAGTATCATTTGATATCCATGGTTTTCTCCTTGTAACTGCATGTCCCAAAACTTCGTCTCTTAAAGTCTCTTAAGACTAAATCGATTCCTACATTCAGTTACAAAGATTTCTGTGCTCATCCTCTAGAAGCTTAGTTGTATCAAACTTAGGTATTCTATCTGCATTTCTGTTGCGTTCTCTCAGTTTTATTATTTGTGTGGCAATGGGGAGCTGGTGATCACTACCAATAACTGCACCTCTATAGCTTGTTACATTTCCCAGAGTCCTCCTCTCTTTATCAATGGCTATGTGATCTATTTGATATTTGTAATTGCTACATGGTGAAGTCCTTGTATGTTTGTGGATCTCCTTGTGCTGGAAAAGAGTACCTCCAGTAACAAGATTGTTTGTTGAACAATTACTTATGAAATGTGCCCCATTTTCATTTGCAACTTCGCCAAGAACCTCAACACCCATCACATTTTCTATCCCTTGATTATTCCTTCCAACTTTAGCATTGAAGTCATTAATCACAATTTTCATATCTCTCTAGGTTCTCACCTATTATACTCTGCAGTTCTTCACAGTATTCATCCTTCCTTTCTTCAGGGAAATCATTTGATTCGCCTTGGAAGATGGAATCTTCGGGATCTTGAACCCTTCTGTGAAGCCTCTTCCCTTTTTGCCCGGCAGGCATGCTGTTATGCGTTTGCGGGGTGGGGAACGGGGCAATTTTAACCTGTCAAAAAGTTTTCATTCTTTTTGTCTCTCGCGCGAGTGCGAAGGAGAGTACTGGAGCGATGGCACACAGGATGCTGCTGGTGCTCAGTTTCTGCTGAAGCACAGTTTTTGGTGAAGGCGCAGAAAAGCGCTGGCGCGCAGGAAACCAATGCGTACGGTGAATATACAAAGATTAGGTGAGACTATTTGGCCTCTATTTTGAGGTACCTTACCTCTAGCATTAGAGGCTCTTTGACCTTTTATTTTGATGTGCCATACTTCTAACATTAGAGGATATTTAAGCTCTATTTTGATGTGCAATACCTTTAGTATTAAGGGCTCTATGACCTCTATTTTGAAGTACTATAATCTTAGCATTATATGTTCTTTGATCTCTAATTTGAAGTGGTTTACCTCTAGCATTAGAGGCTCTTTGACCTCTATTTTGAGGCTCCTTACTTTTAGCATTAGAGGGTCTTTGACCTCCATTTTGAGGTTCCTTACTTTGAGCATTAGAGGGTTTTTTACCTCTATTTCAAGGCTCCTTACATTTAGCATTAGAGGCTCTTTGACCTCTATTTTGAGGTTCCTTACTTTTAGCATTAGAGTCTCTTTGATCTCTATTTTGAGGCTCCTTACTTTTAGCATTAGAGGCTCTTTGACCTCTATTTTGAGTCTCCTTATGTTTAGCATTAGAGGGTCTTTGACCTCTATTTTGAGGCTCCTTACTTTTAGCATTAGAGGATCTTTGGCCTCTATTTTGAGGCTCCTTAGTTTAGCATTAGAGGGTCTTTGACCTCTATTTTGAGAATCCTTACTTTGAGCATTAAAGGCTCTTTGACCTCTATTTTGAGACTGCTCACTTTTAGCATTAGAGTCTCTTTGACCTCTATTTTGAGGCTCCTTACTTTTAGCATTAAAGGGTCTTTGACCTCTATTTTGAGGCTCCTTACTTTTAGCTTTAGAGTCTCTTTGACCTCTGTTTTGAGGCTCCTTACTTTTAGCATAAGAGGGTCTTTGATCTCTATTTTAAGGCTCCTTACGCTTAGCATTAGAGGGTCTTTGACCTCTATTTTGAGGCTCCTTACTTTTAGCATTAGAGGCTCTTTTTAGCATTAGAGGCTCTTTAACCTCTATTTTGAGGCTCCTTAGTTTAGCATTAGAGGGTTTTTGACCTCTATTTTGAGGTTCCTTACTTTGAGCATTAATGGCTCTTTGACCTCTATTTTGAGACTGCTCACTTTTAGCATTAGATGGTCTCTGACCTCTATTTTGAGGCTCCTTACTTTTAGCATAAGAGGCTCTTTGACCTCTATTTTGAGACTCCTTTTAGCATTAGAGAGTCTTTGACCTCTATTTTGAGGGTCCTTACTTTTAGCATTAGAGGTTCTTTGACCTCTATTTTGAGACTCCTTGCGTTTAACATTAGAGGGTCTTTAACCTCTATTTTTAGGCTCCTTAGTTTAGCATTAGAGGGTCTTTGACCTCTATTTTGAGGCTCCTTACTTTGAGCATTAAAGGCTTTTTTACCTCTATTTTGAGACTGCTCACTTTTAGCATTAGAGTCTCTTTGACCCCTATTTTGAGGCTCCTTACTTTTAGCATTAGAGGCTCTTTGACCTCTATTTTGAGACTCCTTTTAGCATTAGAGGGTCTTTGGTCTCTGTTTTGATGTTCCTTACTTTTAGCATTAGAGGCTCTTTGACCTCTATTTTCAGGCTCCTTAGGTTTACATTAGAGGGTATTTGACCTCTATTTTGAGGCTCCTTACTTTGAGCATTAGAGGGTCTTTGACCTCTATTTTTATGCCGCTCACTTCTAGCTTTAGAGTCTCTTTGACCTGTATTTTGAGGCTCTTTACTTTTAGCATTAGCGGCTCTTTGACCTTGGTTTTGAGGCTCCTTACATTCAACATTAGAGGCTCTTTGACCTATTTTGAAGCTCCTTACTTTTAGGGTTAGAGGCTCTTTGACCTCTATTTTGAGGCTCCTTACTTTTAGCATTAGAGGCTCTTTGACCTCTATTTTGAGGCTCGTTACTTTGAGCATTAGAGGGTCTTTGACCTCTATTTTGAGGATTCTTATGTTTAGCATTAGAGGTTCTTTGACCTCTATTTTGAGTCTCCTTACTTTTAGCATTAGAGGCTCTTTGACCTCTATTATGAGGCTCTTTACTTTTAGCATCAGAGGGTATTTGACCTCTAATTTGAGGCTCTTTACTTTTAGCATTAGAGGCTCTTTGACCTTGGTTTTGAGGCTCCTTACATTCAACATTAGAGGCTCTTTGACCTATTTTGAGGCTCCTTACTTTTAGTGTTAGAGGTTCTTTAACCTCTATTTTGAGGCTCCTTATTTTTAGCATTAAAGGGTCTTTGACCTCGATTTTTATGTGCAGTATCTCCTGCATCAGAGGCTCTTTGACCTCTATTTTGAGGCTTCTTACTTTTAGCATTAGAGGCTCTTTGACCTCTAATTTGAGGCTCCATACTTATAGCATTAAAGGCTCTTTGACCTCTATTTTGAGGCTCCTTACTTTTAGCATTAGAGGCTCTTTGACCTCTATTTTGAGGCTCCTTACTTTTAGCATTAGAGGATCTTTGACCTCTATTTTGAGGCTTCTTATGTTTAGCATTAGAGGTTCTTTAACCTCTATTTAGAGGCTCCTTACTTTTAGTATTAGAGGCTCTTTGACCTCTATTTTAAGGCTCCTTACTTTTAGCATTAGAGGCTCTCTCGCCTCTATTTTTAGGCTCTATACTTTAAGCATTAGAGGCTCTTTGACCTTTATTTTGAGGCTTCTTACGTTTAGCATCAGAGGCTCTTTGACCTCTATTTTGAGTCTCCTTACTTTTAGCATTAGAGGCTGTTTGACCTCTATTTTGAGGCTCCTTACTTTTAGCATTAGAAGCTCTTTGACCTCTATTTTAAGGCTCCTTACTTTGAGCACTAGAGGCTCTTTGACCTCTATTTTGAGGCTTCTTACGGTTAGCATTAGAGGGTCTTTGACCTCTGTTTTGAGGTTCCTTACTTTTAGTAATAGATGTCCTTTGACCTCTATTTTGAGGCTCCTTACTTTCACCATTAAAGGGTTTTTGACCTCGAATTTTGAGGCTCCTTACTTTTAACATTAGAGGCTGTTTGACCTCTGTTTTGAGGCTCCTTACTTATAGCATTATAGGTTCTTTGACCTCTATTTTGAGGTGCTATACTCTAGCATTAGAGTTTCTTTGTCCTTTATTTTGATACTCTTACCTCTAACATTAAAAGCTCTTTGACCTTTATTTTTCGGTGCTTTATTTCTAGCACTAGTGGGTCTTTGAGACCTTTGTTTTAAGGCCACTAACCGCTAATAGTAGAGGCTATTTGACCTCAGTTTTCAGGTGACTTACCTCTATAATTAAAGGCTATTTTTTATACTTCTTCATATAAAGGCTTTCCTTCTCTATTCTCTTCTGTCTTTTATAGTTTTTCAAGATCTTTGCTTAGTTCGCCAGTTTCCTTTCTAGATTTCAAGAGACATTTCAGTGTGGTTTTCCCTCGGTTCGTCAGATTCCTCGGAGAAATCGATGGCTTTCATGTCTTTACCTATAAGGGCGATGGGTAAAGACATGGATGCCATTGATTTCTCAGCATACACTATACGCCATCATACTAAAGTCAACGAAGAGCAACACAATATATTTACCAATGCCGTCCTGATATGTTCTATCTTCAATGCCGAATTTTGAAGAAACACGTCGCTCACCGCTTTGCACCAATGCAATCCAATTATAGGCGCTTATATTATGATCTTCAAAGCTCGCCAACTTCGGCAGCACCTATCCAAACTATCTGTAGATGAAGGTGTTCCGAATAGCCTCCAGTTCATCCTGTAGCTGTAACGAAATTCTCGCAGTCAGTTACCTGTTCCGCCAGAACGCGAGCTTTTTGAGTAAAGTGAAATCCTCCTCCCAATGTTCACTACGTAAACTTCCATAGCTACAGTACATCCAGATCGTGAGGTGTTGCAAGGTATGTTTGAAAAAAAAAAAAAAAAGAGATCAGGTCTTCAGAAGTCTTTAGGAATCCGGGGCGGAGCCGTTCAGAACTACTCCGGGAAGATTCCGTTCTGAAGTCATTCAGAACTCTGTGCTAAGTCTACGGCTATTTCTTCTGAAGTCATTTGGAGAGGAGATTCAGGAAGAATTTCTTCCGAAATCGTTCAGAGATTTCTGGAATCATTCAGAATTCCATGCTAAGTCTATGGAAATTTCTTCTGAATCCTTTTGGAGATGCACGAAGATTTTCTCCCGAGGCCGTTTAGGACTCCCGAAAAATTCTCTTATTTTCTCTGGTTTCTATAGGCCCTAACAACAACAACAACAACAACAACAATAACAACAACAACAACAACAATAATAATAATAATTTGTAAGTAACAGTCTGCAACTTACAGCTCTCCATTTGGTTAATGCCTTTTCTGCTCTTGGTGTCATCATCATTATTTCTACCCCTTCTCTTTTAACTCCATCTGTTCCTT
>NC_090744.1:122636345-122641345 GCF_036898095.1 Palaemon carinicauda | reverse complement strand
CTGTATATATAAAATATATATATATATATATATATATATATATATATATATGTGTGTGTGTGTGTGTGTGTGTGTGTGTGTGTAGATAGATACATAGGGAAAATAAGAAAGTTCCATTACACTTGATAACCTATAGTCCTATACATCCATCATTTTTCAGTCAGAATAAAACTCACTATCACGTATCAAGTTATTCTCCTTTCGTTAAGTGTCTACTGAAGCCATTGTTTGATTAGGCCCAGGATCAAACAAGATCCTATAATAGATTTGTGTACACCCATTTCCCTTTCCTCTGCTTCATAATTGTTTAGGAAATAATTCTGATTTGTTTGTTAAAATAGCAATATAATCAAAGATTAATGTTTAGACGGCTAGGAGATTTCAAAGGCTTGTTCTTCCATTTTCCAGCCATTTTGAAGATAAGGAATATTGGCTTATGGAATGTGTTACTCGAGGAGGGATTTGTATATAATTTCAAAACAACATAAATCATATAAGGTGTCTCCTGCGAGTGGTAAGATATGTGAAAAAGCATATAATACACACACACACACACACACATATATATATATATATATATATATATATATATATATATATATATATATATATATGTATGTATGTATGGATGTGTGTAGATATATATATATATATATATATATATATATATATATATATATATATAGAGATAAAATGTTATTGATATCAGTGCTCACCATAGGGAGGGTTTAAATTTATTTTTCTCCTACTGATTCATAGTGAACATAAATCCATAATTCATCAAGACAAAATACAAAAACAAACTCATAATTACAAACAAATATTCACACACATGAGCTCAAACTTTCACTTACATGCATACACACATGGATACGAGACCAAACTAAATTAGAGGATATTTTAACAACTTTTTAAGAAAAAGAAATGGACATGGACAGAGCGTATAATGAGAATGACAGACAGTAGGATGATCATTAAGAATTTCGGGTGTGGACTGTCACAGAAAGACCATAAACAGACACAAGTGGAAGGATATGTCTGAGGCCTTTTTTCTGCAGTAGACTAACGGGTGATTGCGTCAGGCTGGGAGGAACGTAGAGAGGAGAGGTCCCCATTTCTGTTTCATTTGTTTGGTGTCGGTTACCCCCCAACATTGGGGGAAATGCCTTAGTATATATATATATATATATATATATATATATATATATATATATATATATATATATATATATATATATAAATAGTGAGGATATATGCACATGGTTTTGAATTAGATTGTGTATGTTTATTAGCGTATACACATTAAATGTGTGTATCCGTATGAGAAACGGCTTATTCAACCTTTAAGTATAAAGGATGTGATTCAAATAGTGGGATACTGATAGTGATAAATTGAATAAACATATTCTGTAGTGTTGTAATTCGCAATGATTATACATATATTATCTTTAGTCACATTGAATCATAATTTATCATATACGTTTTGATGTCGTACTTTTTATTCTGGGAAACATCATAGTAAGAAGTTGTAATTTGTTTCAGTGTGGCTTTCATATTAGGTTTTTTAAACCTTTTATTTGATATCGAAGCGGTAATTTCTTCAATCTACAAAGGAGAGGTAAGGGTTTGATTGCAACATATCTATGAAAAATATCGGATTACAAATACACACGATTGATACAAGAACAGGAATGACATATAGACAAATGACATATACATACGAATGACAAATACACACAAATGACAAATAAACGAATGGCAAATACACACGAATAACAAATAAACGAATGGCAAATGCACACGAATAACATATAAACGAATGTCAAATTCACACGAATAACAAATAAACGAATGACAAATACACAAAAATAACAAATAAACGAATGACAAATACACACGAATAACAAATAAACGAATGACAAATACACACGAATAACAAATAAATGAATGGCAAATAAACGAATGACAAATACACACGAATAACAATTAAAAGAATGACAAATACACAAATAAATAAACGAATGGCAAATACACACGAATATCATATAAACAAATGTCAAATACATACAAATGACAAATAAACGAATGACAAATACACGAATAAATTAATGAATGCCAAATACACATGAATAAAAAATACACACGACTTACAAATAAACGAACGACAAATAAACAAGTGACAAATAAACACCTTTGATAGACTGCGTAGCTAAAAATTTCCACTCTTCATTACGTTCTTGGTGATTGCAGCCTCCTATGCCATGTTAACTCAGGCCATAAGAATCAAAGTGAATTGAGGGAGTAAATATTTGAGAATAGGGCCTCTTCTCGAAGCCCCCTTGAGAAGGAAAGGGTCTTTGAGGGACTATAAGGGTAATTATATTCAAATATTCGAACGTGTGATTCAAAAGAAAGTTTAAAAAGAAAAGTTTTTTCATATATATATATGGGTGTAAGGGGGCCTTAAGAGTGGATGGAGGATGGTAGGTAAATGCAATCTTTGGGCGAAGAATGAGGTGTTTATTAAGGTGCTAGCAATCATATGCTTTTGCTTCTATTATTATTATTATTATTATTATTATTATTATTATTACTTGCTAAGCTACAACCCTAATTGGGAAAGCAGGAATGCCATAAACACAGTGGCTCCAACAGGGAAAATAGCCCAGTGAGGAAAGGAAAGAAGGGAAAATAAAATATTTTAAGAACAGTAACAACATTGAGATTATTATTTCCTATATAAAATGATAAAACTTTAATGCTTAATTAATCTTTCTTTTTCAGGTGTGTACCGAGTTCTAGTTTTATCTGGAGGTAAGAGAGTTTCTTCTTTTAGTTTTAGTTACTTGATTAATGTTAAGATGATAAATGTCTATTTTCTGCCATAGACTTAGGGGGAGAATAATGTCTGAATAGGCGGTGAATGTCTAAGTATCATAAAATTTGTATATTATTGTTCTTATTTATGCTCATATTCTTCTCAACTCTCTAAATATCATCAAGAAATCCGTTCTCTCTCTCTCTCTCTCTCTCTCTCTCTCTCTCTCTCTCTCTCTCTCTCTCTCTCTCTCTCTCTCTCTCTCTCTTTTATTTCTTTTTAAATACTGACGTATATGCAATAAACTTTCAAGATAAGTGGATATCGATATGCATATTTGCGAATTTATTTTGAGTTTCGTTTATGAGAAAATTCTGAATTAGAAATCATGTAAATTCCATCTTGGAATTTTATTGTATTCATATCCAAGTCAAAAAAAAAGTAGAAGTCGAAAAACTTAAGACCTGGTTCAAATCGTCGTAATCACCGTCAAATGAGCCCAATTGTCCTGGGTCGACCTAAGGTCGAAAAAGTTTAATGACAGATATTTGGACGTAAGCACATCGTTTTAATACTTGAAGCGGCCTCATTACTTTTGTATCAAAATGTTGACAGAATTATTCGACTTTTTTTTTTTTACATTTACCTGTCGAAGTGCTGCCATGTATCTTTTTAAAAGGCTGTCGTGAGTGGCAGAGGCAAGGTGGAGGGCACCACCCAAGAGACAGAACAATGTCATAAGTCCCCTCTCTATCCAGCAAGGACCAGGGAGGGCCAGGTAACGGCTGGTGATCAATAAGTAAACCTATATAGGGCACCAGGCACACATTGAGATACTACCGCTAGAGAGTTATAGGGTCTTTTGACTGACCAGATGGTATTTCATCGGATCCTTCTCTCTGGTTACGGTTCATTTTCCCTTCGCCTACACACATCCACCCTGAATAGTCTAGCCTATTCTTTACATATTCTCCTCTGTCCTCATACATCTGACAACACAAATTACCAAAAATTCTTCTTCACTCAAGGGGTTACTGCACTAATTGTTCAGTGGATACTTTCCTCTTGGTAAGGGTAGAAAGACTCTTTGGCTACGGTAAGCAGCTCTTCTAGGAGAAGGACACTCCAAAAGCAAACCTTTGTTGTCTAGTCTTGGGTAGTGCATAGCCTCTGTACCATGTTCTTCCACTTTCTTGGGTTAGAGTTCTCTTGCGTGAGGGTACACTCGAGCACTCTATCCTATCTTATTTCTCTTCCTCTTGTTTTGTTAAAGTTTTTATAGTTTATATAGGAGATATTTATTTAAATGTTGCTACTCTTCTTAAAATATTATATTTTCCTTTTTTGCCCTTCCTCACTGGGCTATTTTCCCTGTTGGAGCCTCAGGGCTTATAGCATCCTGCTTTTCCAACTAGTGTGGTAGCTTAGATAGTAATAATAATTATAATATTCGAAGGCTTGAATTGTTTTCAGTATTTTGTAGCTGTTTTAACAAATATTGCCGCAAATTTGTATTATTATTATTATTATTATTATTATTATTATTATTATTATTATTATTATTATTATTATTATTATTTCGAACAGTGCATTCATCATGAATACCAACATTTGCATGTATTTCCAGAGATATATTGTTTATCAGAAGTGGTAGACTTTGTGAATCTCTCTCTCTCTCTCTCTCTCTCTCTCTCTCTCTCTCTCTCTCTCTCTATATATATATATATATATATATATATATATATATCTTGATGGCTCAGTTGGTAGAGTCCTCGCAGGCATGGATTTCGGCTGAATAGGCGAGGGTTCGATTCTTTGCCCGGCCAGAATCTATTACCATAAAATGAATTCCAGTGGATATATATTCCCAAGATAGAATTCGGTATTAAGGGCCATCGTGGTTGATATTTGTGTATATATATATATATATGTGTGTGTGTGTGTGTGTGTGTGTTTGTGTGTGTGTGTTTGTGTGCGTGTGTGTGTGCATTTATTTAATCCATTGCATTTCATAATAATAAAATGTTTCAGCATCTCCATCATGTAAGTTCCTCCTCCTCTCGGTCCATGGTGGTCCGAATCAGTTATGCAAGGATTATCTGTCTGTCACAGGTGGAACACAAACTTTAGTTGTTGGAGCCAACTGAGGCTTGAGGAAGTCTGTCGTCTCATTGCACTTGCT
>NC_090744.1:122618845-122631345 GCF_036898095.1 Palaemon carinicauda | reverse complement strand
AGTGGCTGAATTTGTTGTTACATTTAACTAAAGTCTACGGACAACGCATCTCCCTTTTCAAATACTGACTGTAGATGGCAAAATAAACGGATTTTGAGCGAAGCGAAAAATCTATTTTTGGGTGAGATAGCCATGGCGTCCTGATGGAAGGTTCCTTTCTGGTAGCTTCCTTGGGTATATAACTACTAGATATTCCCAGAGAATGTAACCACAGGTTATCACAGAATTCTAACTTCTGGAGCGAGTATCCTAAAGGTTTCCCTTTTAAGACATCGTATATCAACAGGGGACGCATGTATTAACGCGCCACATAGCTATCTACACCCTAAACAGAGTTAACACTTCGGTGTGTAGGGGCGGAGAATAGCTGGGAGCCGTTCCACAGCTAATCTCGTTCGTGGCTACTTTTGGTACTCAAGACGTAAACAAACGGGCGCCATTGCTAAATGACGTCACGTCCGTCCTCATCCTGAAGCCAGTTGCTTGCCGATCACCATGATACAGCAGAGCAGGGTGGGACCTAAAAACTGGACGAAGTAGCAGGGAGGGTCCATCAGGACGCCATGGCTATCTCACCCAAAAATAGATTTTTCGCTTTGCTCAAAATCCGTTTTTTGGGCTCAAGCCATGGCGTCCTGATGGAAGAATACCAGAGAATCAATGTATCGTGGTAGATTTTCCCCTATTGGGTAAGTGCCAAAGGCTTTGAACAAGGTAGCATAGTAATCTTAATAAAAGAACCGTAGGGAAGAAACCTTCCTGCCCCCCTTGGCAGTGAAGTTCCCACGGGCCATGCCGAGATCAAAGTGGATATCGAAGGGCTATTCACCCTGCTAGAAGAACCTGAAGAACTTGGAGACAAGACTGAATGGTTGGCATTCGTATCGGAACATTTTCGAAGGCAGACAAGTGGTGGTTGGACACTGTATGTAGAGAAGAATAGTCTCGTCTCTAAGGTATGAAGAGTAAATATTCGTATTGGAATATTACATTGCAGAGGTGAATATATAATAAGGGTTAAGACCTTAGTATCTTCATTAACCATAAGGAAGGGGGTAATAAAACTATGACAGACATGTATTTCATAGTATAAGTAGGAGCGGATTGAGACGCACAAGTAATAAAATAAGAATTTTATTTCACAATTGCAGAAAAAATAAATGAATTGCAGTAATAAGTAAAGTTAATTTACAACAAATTATAATGTACATAGTAATAAAGACTTGCTCTTGAATCTGAAAGGGAATTTCAAATTTATTAGTAGGCACTCGTTCTCGAGGAACGTCAGTCTTTAATTAAAACACATCATGCTCTAGGCATGCGGCACTCGTGTGACGACTATGACATTTCACCAGGGATAAGAACAGTTATAAGAAAGCACTAAGTGTTTTCGACATCACTACGTATCGCTCGAGGGTCAACATAGGCACCCGAAGAGTTAGAGTCCCATGTAACTCGCTGTTCTATGCAGAGTTAGGTGCAGGTTTCATAACACTACCTGCGGCTACCACAAAATGTTTGACTTCGTGCACTTGTTTCGCATAATGTTTGAAGAAAACACGCGAGGACTTCCAGCCTGTGAAACTTTTAAGGCTTTCGAAGTCCATACTCTGAAAGAAATTCAGAGACGATGCAACTTTTCTAGGATCGTGACCGGCGGGTGTACTGTCAGGATCCGCTCTGCGAATGAAGTAGGTGATTTTCGCTCTTAGTTGTTTCAGTGACAGGTCGCTGCCCGATGTTTCTCCTTTGAAGAGTTGGCCTCCACCAAAGTTCGAAGTTCTGCGAAGATAGACCTTGAGGCTCTCTACTGGGCATAGAGAGGCATCTTCCTTCAGGGGGCATATTCTCCAAGGGCCCCATCTTTTGGTGGGTAATTCGTTTTTGGCGAGAAACGTCGGATCCGGGGAGAGGGTAAGGTCTCCTGAATCAGTAAACAGGATATGACCCTCTTCTCTTGATAATGCCACTATTTCGCTGACTCGGGCTCCTGAAGCAAGAGCAAAGAGAAATATAACTTTCTGAGTCAGATCCTTGAGAGGGCATGAATCATTATCCAAGTTGGAGGCGAAATGGAGCACCTTGTCCAATGACCAGGAGATCGGTTTCGGTGGGGGTGCTGGGCGTAGACGAGCGCATGCTTTCGGCAGTTTATTGAAGATGTCGCTGGACAGATCAATTTGGAAGGCATACAACAGTGGTCTAGTCAAGGCCGATTTGCAAGTAGAAATCGTATTGGCTGCTAATCCCTGTCCATGAAGGTGAATAAAGAAGGACATGCAAAAATCAATGGTGATTTCCGTAGGATTTTTTGCCTTGACGAATGAGACCCATTTTCTCCAAGATGATTCGTATTGCCGTCTTGTGGATTCGGTCTTGTATTCCTCGAGGAAGTCTAGACTTTTCTTCGAGATCCCAAACCTCTTCTTCGCGGCTAGGGAGAGAAAATCATGAGATGAAGGTCCTTGATTTTCGATGATGAAGCGAAGACAGTCGACTTCTGTACTTGTTGGGAGAGAACTTGGCCCGGGAGAGGGATCAGCTTGGGCTGCAGCTCCAGGACCAGGGGGTACCAGTTGCTCAGGGGCCACTTGGGAGCCACTAGGGCCGCTGTCCCTTTGAAGGTTCTCAGCTTGGAGAGGACTTTCAGCAGAAGGTTGGTGGGAGGGAACAGGTAGATCTTGGACCATCTGTTCCAATCCAGGGACATGGCGTCCACCGCCTCTGCCTTGGGGTCCTCGTACGGGGCCACATAACGAGGAAGTTGATTGTTGTCGCTCGTTGCGAAGAGATCGATCTGAAGTTCCGGGACTTGGTGGGAGATGAAGGAGAATGATCTTGCGTCTAGA
This sequence comes from Palaemon carinicauda, assembly GCF_036898095.1. Classification (NCBI taxonomy): domain Eukaryota; kingdom Metazoa; phylum Arthropoda; class Malacostraca; order Decapoda; family Palaemonidae; genus Palaemon; species Palaemon carinicauda. The sequence goes on along the minus strand of NC_090744.1, from coordinate 122,628,496 downwards.
GACCATTCCGACTCTATCGGGCTTGTCCGGGATAGAGCGACCGCCGTCACGTTGCGGAATCCTTGTAGGTGAACTGCAGATAGGTGCCACTTCTTCCTCTCTGCAAGACGGAAGATTGTTAGAAGCACCTGATTTATCTGGGGCGATCTCGAGCCTTGGCGATTGAGACATCGAACTACCACCGAGTTGTCTAGGGTTAGACGAATATGGATCGAGGGAGGTGGGGAGAGTTTCTTCAGTGTTAGAAGGACCGCCATGGCCTCCAAGATGTTGATGTGAAACGTCTTGAATAGTGGAGACCACGTGCCTTGAGCCTGTTTCTGGTGGGAGTGACCTCCCCAACCCTCCAGCGAAGCGTCCGTGTGGATGTTGAGTGATGGAGGTGGGTGTTGAAGAGGGATGGACCTTTTCAGGGCCTTTGCTTCCGACCACGGCTTGAGGAGAAGTTGAAGTCTGTTTGGGAGCCGTCTCTTGAGGTCTCTTCGAGCGATGGATGCAGAACGTCTCCAGACTCCCGCGGCATCCTTTAGCTGTGCACGAAGCACCGGGTTTGTCACTGAGGCGAACTGTAGAGAGCCTAGAACTCGTTCCTGCTGGCGTCTTGAGATCCGCTTGGATTTCAGTAGTCGCTTGACAGACCCTGCTATTTCCTTCCTTTTCTTCTGGGGGATGGAAAGGCGGTGTGACTGAAGGTTCCACTGGATTCCTAACCATTGGAACTTCTGAGCTGGAGAGAGGCGAGATATCTTCACGTTTATCTTGAATCCCAGGTGTTCTAGGTACTGGGTGACTTTGCTGCAGGATTTTAAACAATCCTCGGGCGATGGAGCCCAGACTAGCCAATCGTCGAGGTAGGCCATCACCTGGACGTCTCGGAGGCGGAGCTGTTGTACTATGGCGTCCGCCAGCTTTGTGAAGATCCGAGGGGCCACATTGAGGCCGAAGGGCATGGCCCTGAAGGCGTAGCTTTTCCTTTGGAGTCGAAATCCTAGGTAGGAGGAAGCGTGATGGTTCATTGGAACGTGCCAGTAGGCATCCGCCAGGTCTATGGAGACCGTGTAAGAACCTCGAGGCAGAAGGGTCCTTATCTGTTGAAGAGTCAGCATCTTGAACTTGTTGTTCGCTATGAACTTGTTGAGGGGGGATAAGTCCAGAATGACTCTGAGTTTGTCGGAGTCTTTCTTGGGGACGCAAAACAGTCTCCCTTGGAACCTGGTGGACTTTACCCTCCTTATCACCTTCTTGTTCAAGAGATCTAGGACATATTCTTCCAGAAGGGGGGTTGATCGTTGGAAGAATTGCTGGAAGGTTGGGGGTGGTTGAGTCCAACTCCAGCCTAGACCTTTCTTGACGATGCTGTGTGCCCAGGGATCGAAGGTCCAACGATCCTGGAATTGGCGGAGTCTTCCTCCCACCGGAAGCACTTCATTGCTTCTGGTGTCCCGAGGGCTTACTGCCTCGGCCGCTAGCTCCCCTTCCTCCTCTACCTCTGGAGGGGCGGCGAGATGCGTCTCTGCTCGCACCCCTGTTTGAGCCTCTACCTTTGGGACGAAAGGTAGTTGTCCGTTGCTCAAAGGCAGGGGTGAAAACCGGTGACTGGGACAAAACCGGTTGGGTGACCAACTGAAAGGTCTGTTGTGGCTGAGCAGCCACTTGGGGAGTAGCGGGTCCCGGAAACTGTCGTCGCTGTTGACCTTGCTGGGGGTTTTGCTTGGAGGATTTCCTCTTAGGTTGAGGGCCATCGTCCTGAGAGGATTTCCTCTTTTTTGACATGCCCCACTTATTGAGAAGGTTCCTATTCTCAGTGGCAGCCTTGTCAGTGATCTCTTTCACGAGATTGGAGGGGAAGAGGTGTTTACCCCAGATGTTGGAGGAAATCAGCCTCCGGGGTTCGTGTTTCACAGTGGCACCTGAGAACACGAATTCTCGACAGGCTCTCCGAGCCTTCATGAAGTGGTACAAGTCCTTCACCAGAGTTGCCATGTGGGATTTGGCGAGTACCATGTAGTGGTCTGGGACTCTGGTGTCACCAGCCATGACATCAAGTTGTACCTGGTGGGACATGGATGCTGCAAGCCTTTCCTTCGTATCTTGTTCCCGACGAAGGAGGTGGTCGTTGAGTTTTAGGAGGTCTTCGTTAAACTGACGTCCGGCTACGTCAGGATCTAGCTTTCCCACCACGAAGGTATGCTGGATATCCTTCCAGTGTCGCGCGTCGGGGGGAGTTACTATGGAGAAGGGTCTGCACTCCTCCAGTGCAGGGCAGGGTTTTCCTTCTTCCACAGCCTTGTGGCACGCAGCGAAGGCCTTTTCCATGAAGGGAAGCTCTGCATCGTCGAGTGCGACGTAAGTAGGGTGCTTCTTGCTCAGGGCCGGAAGCTTAGAGCAGGTAAAACCTCTACTTTTAAATGCGGTGGCTAGCATAGCCTGGGCCTTCGAGAGATCGAACACTATCGCCTCCTTGGGTTCGGTCTCTTCTTTAGAGGCAGGTTCAGAACGAAGCCGGACGTAACAGTCCGGGTAAGCCTCAAAGTTCGGGAAGAACTCCACATCTTCCAGGGGGACTGTGCTGATCTTATCGCTGATAAAGATCCTGCCGGTCGCGATAACCATATGCTCGGCATACCTCCAAGGGTTGGCATGTGAGCATGCAGGGAGATCCTTAACCGAGATCTTCTTCGGTTCTTTGGACCCTCCCATGGACCTGATGAACTCGTGAGTTTCTTTAAGTCTGTCGTCCATAATGGCTTTAATCATCCGGAACATCTCTTGGGCGGATGGGATGGGTTCCGGGGTAGCGGAGGTAGATGGGAGAGACACTTCCGTCGGTGTAGGAGTAGGGGCGGTGATGGAAGGCGGAGCGACCTCCTGCTCCGACTCAGTGTATTCCACCTGGTCCTCTTCATCTTCCGCGCCTTGGGCCATAAGGGTCTTCTCCGTGCTCTCCGAAATATCCGACATGTGTTCGTCGTTCTCGGAATCCAGGCGGCACTCGTGCATGGACTGGGCCATGACTACGTCTGGTTCCACCGTGATCTGGACGATGGGGATCAGGTCTTTGGGTACCACAGAATCAGGGGAGGCCTTTGGGAACAGAAGGGCCCTCATGTCTTCAGTGGCCAGGTATGGTCCAGTGACGTTCTTTTGGAAGCCACACACCCACTTGCGTAGCTTATCCCGAGAAGCGTCCCTGACCTCCGCTGAGGGAGGGTTATGAAAGGCATCGACTAGGCGATCCTGGCAGACCATACAGTTCTGCGGGTCCCAGAACTTCAGATCCCCTTTCTTGTTGGCACAAGGGGCGTGGGTCCTACACGCCGTATGCCCGTAGAAGTGCGGGCGCTTCACTGCACAGAAGTCGTGGTCACACTTCATCTGCTCCTCCTGTAAAAGAACGAGAATATGAGTATGGGGGGGGGGGGGGGGTCATAAGAATGACTCTTAAACTAAAGTTAAATATTAATCATTAATTTTAACTTGACAATAGGTGTGATGCACAGAGGAAGGGCTGAGAGAAGGAGATAGGTACATACTCCGTGTATCTCGCCCGGCTGGTTACCGTAACCTTCATCCATGGACAATCCGAAGTGACCGAAGGCACAGGATAGAATTCAATATAGAATGCCCGTAGGGCAGTGAGAATTCTATTGGAAATTGTCAAGGATATAAGGCTGGGACTGAGGCCACTCAGTTCCAGAATAGGGGACTAAAAGATCCCATAGGGTAACGGTTTCCGGCAACCAGCCGTGCTAAGATACACACAGCATGCTGGAAATCTGTGATATGCAAGAAGACAGCATGATTACTAATAGAACGGTAATAAAATACCGATCCATTTACGTAAACAAGTCATCTGGTTGCAGTGTATGGCTATCAATATCAGATGATAGCTAGTAGAAGGGGGTGCAAGTCGCCTTGACGCCTCCGGAAGGCTCCGGCAGACCGCCGGCACGCCGGAGGCCGCTCCAGCAGAGTTTCTGGCATTAGGGAAGACAATATAGAAGTCAAGAGTAATACCAGGGTGGCGGCCGCCGGCACAGCGGCGGCACGCCGGCGGGGGAGCGGCGGCTCCGGCAGCCAGAGGTTGCCGGCTTGGTGACAGGAATAAGGATGGTTATAGCAGAACCGGACTGCCGGCACTCCGGGGGCCGGCCGGTGGACGGACGACCAAGCTATGAGGAAGGAGGGAAGGCCATCGGCTGGAAGCCGGCGGCAGGCGGCAGTCCCCCGGCACACGGAGGACTGGCGGCCCAGGGGGTAAGGGATAAGTCACCAAGGTAGGAGGTGGGTATCACCCACAGTGGAGGCGGCAAGGGACCGGCACCAGGATAGTGAAAGAGACAGAAGGAGGGATGTAGGGTCCGGCGGCGGACCCCCAGACATCCCACCTGAGTGGGTGTACCCATGATAGAGGCTAACCCTATCACCCAGAAGCAGGGGCCGCAGAGGACCGGGAGCTAAGGTAGCCCAAGGGAGGGCTAGGGGACACCCAAGAGAAGGGGGGGGGGAAACCCCTGCAGACAGAACGCATCCAGTGGCTAACCCCATAGGACACTATGAAGGGTATATGTACCAGAGCGGACTGCACACAGGAGCTCAAGGTAGCCCTATCACTCCACCCTAAGGAGGAGTTGTAGGACAGGGGACAGATGGGTATAGACTAACCTAAGTATAGGCTAGGCCATACAAGAGATAGGTGGGGAGGGGAGAAGAGAAGGGTCTTCCGTGGAGCAGGTTCTGTACCAGAGCGGCCACTGAGGAAGGGAGGACATTCCCTAGCCTAAGGTAAGGCAGCTTGTCTGAAAACGGTGCATGGGTATCGTTTCAGCAAGGAACAGAGCTAACCCCTCCAAAACCTAACCTAGAGCAGGGATGTTACATCCTGAACTAGGAAGGATGGAAGACGTATCGCTATGCAGGAAAGGTCGGAGACCTAGCCCCAGCAATAGAGGAAGGACTAGCCGTTCCTCATTCTCGGACGCAACCCTAAGGGGGGATCATTCCCTTAGGGAGGACAGAGAAGCGATATAATACTCTGATATGAGCTTGATCCCCTTACGTGGTAGGGGGAGCAAGGCTACACAGAGGGGATGCCTTAGGGCAGGGGATGAAGGAAGCATATAGGGGTCCTACTTGTAGGTTAGGTTAGAAAGATACACTATCTAACCTGTCCCTTATATGGTCCCTGAAGGCGAAAACACTTGCATCACAGTCAATAGTATTGTAAAATAATGCCATTATCTTCATAAGAAAGCCTAGGATCACTGAAAAATATCATGCATGAACACTGATATAGGCGCTCTGGCCTGGGGGCTATAGTAGCCAACTGGTATGGGGTCAGTCGATGACCGATAATAAAGCGTCAAAACACGATATAAAAGTTCCTAGCTATGAAGACTAAATAACTAATAGTATCGATTAGTTAATGAGGCCGGAAAACGCTGTTGAGGCTAACTAAATAAGGCATGCAGAACAACAGCGACGCCATAAAATGGCGGGTCCGGTCGAGGCATAGCTCTGCCACAAAACATCAAATATCTCGAAAAGTAAAATTTACTTTACGGTCAGAGCTTAATTAAACAATACTGGAACCTTGTACTCAACTTTCCAGAAGAAGGCGAGGCCGAAGATGCAGGTTGATAAAAAGAGCGTAGGGAAAATCCGTCTAAGATAGGCGAGCTACTAGCAGAAGGATGAGGACGGACGTGACGTCATTAGCAATGGCGCCCGTTTGTTTACGTCTCGAGTACCAAAAGTAGCCACGAACGAGATTAGCTGTGGAACGGCTCCCAGCTATTCTCCGCCCCTACACACCGAAGTGTTAACTCTGTTTAGGGTGTAGATAGCTATGTGGCGCGTTAATACATGCGTCCCCTGTTGATATACGATGTCTTAAAAGGGAAACCTTTAGGATACTCGCTCCAGAAGTTAGAATTCTGTGATAACCTGTGGTTAAATTCTCTGGGAATATCTAGTAGTTATATACCCAAGGAAGCTACCAGAAAGGAACCTTCCATCAGGACGCCATGGCTTGAGCCCAAAAATGCAAATGTGGGTCTAGAAAACGGATCCGGTTCATCTTCAAAATTTAATGGGATCGTCCATGACCAAAGATCTATCTGTGGTGACAATTTCATCAAAATCCTTCGAGTAGTTTTGATGTAATCCTGTCCACAGACAGACAGAGAGACAACAGACAAATAAATAAACCTACTAAATTTTATAACCTCCTTAACGGAGATTATGATAATAATAATATTAATAAGCATAGAGTGCATAGTAGTAGTAGTAGTAATAATGTAATAAACGTATATAGAATTCTATCCAGCCTTTCCATTGAGTGCATATTGTGATATTTATAATTTCCTGGCGTAGCTTAGTGGCGAGCTTAGAGGTTTTGTTACACGAAGAACAGAGTGAAAGTGTAGGAAAAATATTTACTGTTCTCCGTTATTTGGACTTTCTCCATCCTGAATAAATAATAAGTAATCTTTATACTGCCCTAAGGTGCTGCACGCTGTGAGTGAAAAATTATAAGTTTCGTTATAGCCTGGGTTTTTTTTATTTATTCTTTTTTTTTGTTTCTGTTTCCAAAGGGAAGTGATAAAACTTTCAGGAACTTTTCTATATAGTTGGTGTGCCCCTGGCGAATCACCTCAAACTCGATAGTTTCATGTAGTGTGCAATATCAACATCCTTGTGAGCTAAGGATAGAAGGGCATGGAGAGCTGGGGAGTCTATAGGTGTGCCTGCTGTGTCATCAGCAGCCGTTACCTGGCTCTCCCTGGTCCCAGCTTGGATGGAGAGGGGTCTTGGGCGCTGGTCATATGGCTAGTCTCTTGGATATATATATATATATATATATATATATATATATATATATATATATATATAAATATATATATATATATATATATATAGATAGATATATATGTATATATATATATAGATATATATGTATATATATATATATATATATATATATATATATATATATATATATATATATATATAAGCTATGCTACAGCCTTAGTTAGAAAACTAGAATGTTATAAGCAAAAGGGAAAATAATTTGTTTGTTATTTTTGGTAAAATAAAACAGCTTACTAACAACGCTGTAAAGATCACAAACTTTTGATAAATAAAGTAAAGTAAAAGAAAATCACAAATCAGCTATTTCTGTTCCATATAAATAATAAGACAAATCTCTAAGCTGAGAATAGAAAGACATTTAAGATCCGTTTCTGAGAAACTTGACAGCTATTCTAATCTCTCACAATTTATTTATTTTTTTTTTTTTCGCTGTTGTAAATATTACTCACTCGCTTTTCATATTTCGATAATGCAATATCTTAGGCAAATTCCTTTAAGGGAAATAACAGTAATTTGTTTGATATCACAAGATGGATTGACGTGACTAATATTATTTTCATCCCTGTAAGATATATCAGATCTTACAGTTTGGTCATGCTGGATGTTAGAGGAAATCTCATGCTATCTGAGAGCATATATATATTTATATATACGTGTATATATATATATATATATATATATATATATATATATATATATATATATATTTATGTGTGTGTGTGTGAGTATGTGTGTATATGTGTATATATTTAAATAATATATATGCCCATATGTATGTATGTATGTGTATATATATATATATATATATATATATATATATATAGAAATATACAGAAATATATATATATATATATATGTATATATATTTATTTATTTATGTATATATATATGTTTATATATACACACATATATATATATATATAGAGAGAGAGAGAGAGAGAGAGAGAGAGAAGAGAGAGAGAGAGAGAGAGAGAGAGAGAGAGAGAGAGCATTCTTACGATCAATCAGTAGGATGATTATGACTATTACATTTAATTATCTGATAGTAAATTAGCCCCCTATACATGTATAGCAGTTCATTTCGCGCGATAGTTATTATGAATTATATACTTTATTTAGTTTCTGGTGAGCAATTTTACTTTGGATTCAAAACAGTTTTTAAATATGCGAAACTTTATGCTTTAAAGTCCGTACTTTTTTCAGTACAAATATATTATTTTGTTTGTCATATTTGATAGCTAGTCTTGGTCTATTAATTTAGCGGGATATATATGTTTATTAAACATTTTAGTTACAATTAAGTCGTCTAAGATGAATTTATTAAAAAAAAAAAAAATGTTAGAACAAACAATTATTCTAATTATGTGAAGAGATATCTGCTACTCAAAAAGTAATTATTCAATAAACTGCCATATTAAGGTTGCCCAATGGTCGTGAAAGATGTTTTATTTAAACATTTTAGTTAAATTAAGGCATCTAAGATAAATTTATTTAAAAATTTTTTTAGTCCCAACAATAATTCTAATAATGTGATAAGTTATATGTTACTCAAAAAAGTGATTATTCAACAAACTGACTGATTTAGGTGGCCCAATGATCATGAAAGATGTTTTATTTAAACATTTTAGTTTTAAATAAATCGTCTAAGATACGTTTATTCAAAAAAGAAAATGTTAGAACAATATTTATAATTATGTGAAGAATTATCTGTTACTCAAAAACTGATCATTCAATAAACAGGCTGATTAAGGTTTTCCAATGGTCCTAAAAGATGTTTTATTTAAACATTCTAGTCTAAGATAAATTTATTTGAAAAAAAAAATTTATACCTAACATTAATTCTAATAATGTGAAGAGTTATCTCCTACTCAAAAAAGGGATTATTCAATAAGCTGGCTGATTAAGGTTATCCAAATGGTTAGTCCGCTAATTAACAATCGTTGGGTGGTAAATTACCCCACTAATGACATCAACAGGAGGTTCAACCACTTGTTTGCACAGAGGATAAAATGGCGTTCATAATCCTAATCATCAGAGGACTGACATAATTTGCATTTAATTTCATATTGATATTAGGATAGAGGTACGAAATTCAAGTTAATTATGGGTCACTGAAAACTTTTTTCGACTGTGAAATAAACTATTTAAATCGGCCTCAAACTTGTCAGTGGGCTAAATGACAATATATATATATATATATATATATATACATATATATATATATATATATATATATATACATATCTGCAACAAAAAAGTGAGAATATTATTGAAAAAAATTTCTTTAGAATTTATTAGGATCTTGTAAGATATCATTGTCTTACATTTTATATACTGCAATACATTTCATAGTGAAACAATAAAACATTTAGAGATGAGATAGAAAAATACATTGTATATCTATCTATAAGAATAATGAAACTTTTCTCCTCTAACCTATGTGATTTGTTTAAAGCTTAAAATAATTTAGTGTTATTGCAACTGGAGTAACTTTAGTTAGAAAAATATGTATAATAACAGAAACCAAGTATTGCTGAAGTCAATGTAATTGTAGTATATTTTGTTGTGTACATTACGATAAAATCACTCAAAGGATAAAATGCAGTTTATAGTTGTATGCAATTGACTATCTTGCATTACCTAAATCTGGAAAGATTGTCTTTTTGATGGATACCTTTATCACTAGGGTAAAAGGCCGCTCCTGAATGGCAGAGGCAATGGACAGTTACATTGTCCTATCAAGCAGAACAGTGCCCTAGAGACTGACCATATATACAT
>NC_090744.1:122603314-122610845 GCF_036898095.1 Palaemon carinicauda | reverse complement strand
CAAGTAGTTGCGAAAGTGTTAATCAGAACAATTAACTTCCAGACTTCAAGAGCGTCAAGTCTTGACTTTGCTGTGGTCCGTGGTGTTGCCAAACACGAGGCAAGTATTTGAGAGAGAGAGAGAGAGAGAGAGAGAGAGAGAGAGAGAGAGAGAGCTAAGGTTTGACTTTTACTATAGAAGCTAGAAAGAATGATACTCACTGATAATATATATATATATATATATATGTGTGTGTGTGTGTGTGTGTGTGTATGTATGTATGTGTGTATATATACATGTATATATGTATTTATATATATATGTATTATATTTATATATATATATTATATATATATAAATATATATGTATATACATATATATATATATATATATACACTGTATATATAAGTAGTCCACTGCAGGACAAAGTCTTTCACCAGCGTCGTTTTATGGTCTTCCGATGCCATTTACACCCGTAATTTTTCTTAGTTCGTCAATCTATCTTTTTCTCTTCCTTCCCCTACTTCATTTGCAATCTCTATGGTCCCATTCGTTTACTCTTAATGTCTATTATCTGCATAGGTCCATCTAATTTGTCACTTGTTAGAACATCATTTACTTCAGTTTTCTTACGTATCATTATATATGCATACACTCAAAATCACAGACCCACACACACGTATATGTACAGTATATATATATATATATATATATATATATATATTGATAGATAGATAAATAGATAGATAGATATAGATAAACGGACAGAACTAGAGGAACTGAATTTTGTTTGAAAAAGAACCGAATCATTCATGTAACTTCAGATATTCCGTAAAAAAATTTCTTTCATAATATCATGCAGAATGAATATTTCAAAAAGATTTAGCTCCATTTCACAAGGTCTTCCAGTTACAGTAGAAGTTGAATGTGTTAATGAATTGATTTTTCACTGTAATTAAATTCAGGAAAATATTTTTCGAAGTCTGGATAACGAATTTGAAACGGATCAGAAGAACTTTTCAGTGACATGAGTTTTTATATCATCTCTGCATACAATAACTCTTGTAAATAAGTACAGTTCTGCCCTGAATAGATATTTGAGCTAATATTATACACCTAGTAGTAGCCTGTTATAATATAGGCTAATGTTAACCTTTCTTATAAAGTCGAAGAATTGAGACTGTGTAGTGTCTCCCCACTCAATTGGTCATGAAGAAATAGACTTGGAAGAATCAAACATGAAATTAAGAGAGAGAGAGAGAGAGAGAGAGAGAGAGAGAGAGAGAGAGAGAGAGAATATAAAGATATAACTAAAAAAAAACATTTTAGTCACCACGGTGACTAGTTTTTAGCAGGTCTGGAAAAAAAAACGCTGAAATATCTGAATATTGGTTTATTTTGCTGAAGCCGGATCTCTCGCTGGACAGTTGGTGCGTTATAAATCTAATCCGCTTCTTCCATGAAAAAAAGATGATAAAAATCTTTTATAAAAAGAGTTCGAGAAGTTTAAGAAGCTTACTCTCTCTCTCTCTCTCTCTCTCTCTCTCTCTCTCTCTCTCTCTCAAATTTGAAATAAAGTATTTGAACCTTATATGATATTCTCTCTCTCTCTCTCTCCTCATCTCTCTCTCTCTCTCTCTTCTCTCTCTCTCCTCTCTCTCTCTCTCTCTCTCTCTCTCAAATTTTAGATTAAGTATTTGAACAGGTTTAGATATCTCTCTCTCGCTTAGATACTCACTCCCATGTGAAAACGTTTGACTAATAAAAAAAATTAATTTCCATAAGCAAAATAATGGTAAATAAGAAAATTTTCTCATGTGGAAGGCAACCAGATGACTAAAGATTCAACGAAGTATAAAAGGTCTGACAGAAAAATTTCTTAGATACATAATTTTGTATCGAGGAAAACTGTATATAAATTTTTCAAAGTCCAGTGGTCATTTCCATAAAATGAGGTTCCTTATTTTTGTTTCTATTAATTTTTTTTTTTACTAGAAGAAAATGCAAAATAAGGAAAAAAAATGGAGGTAATTTTTATATTATTATTTTGAAATATTTTTCAGTCACTATGCTTACCTAAATGGATGTTTTTATCTTTCTATTTCAATGACCTAAATCGTATAATTCAAAAGGAAATATTTTTTGACATTGAAATTTATTGCATCCAATATGTGACTACAGCACGATATTTCTATCCAATTTAACTAGTGAAAATATATTTGCGGTAGATTGTGGTTTCCGAATATACGTCTTAGAGTCCCCCCCCCCCATCCTTTCTCACAAGAGTATGACTACTCTCCCCTCCCGCTACTCAAGGGACATGAAACAACCATGTAGTCATACGTTTGGCAACTCCGCTACCCATGGTACGGGTACAGAGCGAATAATCATACGTTTGGCAATGTTGCATCGTTCTATCTGAGAGAGCCAATCTCTTCTGACGCAAGGAGCTGTCGAAAAGTGATGGATTTGGCCTAATCAATTGTCTGCTTATTGACAGACTGATGGCATCCACTTGAATTAAGACACCTTTAATCGAATTGGACTCGGGTAATTTTTACTTGTGAAGTATTATCAATTTGGTACAGTTGAAACAGGATCTATTTGGGTTATGTGACATATGATAACAAATGAATTATATATTCTATTTCTCTATCTGGGGATGTCTTTAAGTTGTGCCATGCTACTACTACTACTACTACAAATAATAATAATAATAATGATAATGATGATGATGATGATGATGATAATAATAATAATAATAATAATAATAATGTTATGCCTAAAACTTATTTTTAAAATCCAACTTTTTTCGTCATTGCAAACAAAATTATTACATTCATCCAGGTATTCTGCAAAACTCAAGTAAATAAAAAAAGGGAAAAAAACGATCAACCTCATAATATTGCAAAGTGAAAAAAAAAATAATTTTACAGCAAAAAGCACTTGTTTTTCCCAGATGGGAAAATTTCTTGAAATTTCCCAGACGTGTGGTTGACCGACAACTTAATTTCATACCTGTCATTTTCTCCACTGTCACTGACTGATGCATAAGGTCAATTTTCTCGAATCTTGGCAGCGTGGGCAATGACGAGGACCTCGTTTCTCTCTTTCTTTTATTATTACTTTTGTATTATTACAGACTTGAAGTTTATTACAAGAGGGTAGAGCAGTGTAGGTTGAATTTAAATTTGGAAGGAATGCTGTTATGTTATAATAGATAATATTGATGTTATATATATATATATATATATATATATATATGTATATATATATATATATATATGGGTGTGTATAACTTCATACAACGATAACAACAACAACAAATGCAGCTGTTTCTAATTCACTGTAGGACAAAGGCCTCATACTTGTATTTGTTCATGTCTGGAGTTTGACCAGTTTTCATCACCACGCTGGCCAATACAGATTGGTGATTGTGGGAGACTTTTGCCTGATTACTCACAGAAAATTAACCTAGTATGGCTGTTCTGGACTAAAACAGCTTTGCTGATCATGTCCATTGGCAAACTCTATCACCAGATTAAGACATCCCCAGTCAGAAAGGAATATATATATATATATATATATATATATTTATATATATATATATATATATATATGCATATGTGTGTCTGTATTCGAGTATGACTGTTTAGAGAGAGAGAGAGAGAGAGAGAGAGAGAGAGAGACGAGAGAGAGAGAGAGAGAGAGTTAGTAGTTAGTTAGTTAGTTATAAACAATTGATATATGAAATATCGAAAAACATACACAGAAACTGATGTTTCACAAGAAGTGACAAGAGAAATGCTTTTTGTTCACATCTCGGGAAGTAGCGTTGACGCCCTGAATCTTGAAGCGAACTCCTTATCAATCATAATTGAATAGAGTGCACAGTCGGGGAAAGATAAACAAAGGCCCTGTTGGTACTCCCGAGATTATCTGTGCTTCGATAACAAAAATCTACAGGTACTACCTAAGCCAGAAGGTTATACTTTTGATTGGCCTGTATCTATTCGTTTATGTTTGTTTATTTAAAGTTTTTACAGTTTATATTGGAAATATTTATTTTAATGTTATTACTGTTCTTAGAATTTTGTAATTTTCTTTGTTTCCTTTCCTCAATGGGTTATTTTCCCTGTTGGAGCGCCTGGGCTTATAGCATCCAGCTTTTCCAACTTGGGTTGTAGATTAGCAAGTAATAATAATAATAATAATTATAATAGTAATAATATTTTTTTTTATTGTGATTCACATAACTCAAAAACTATTTGACTGAATCTCATTAAATTTGTTGGGATGATTGGCCATGATCCAAGAACAAGTTTATTAGGTTTTGAGAGTGATTAGGTCAAAGGTCAATGTAAAGAAAAGGTCAAAAACGTCTTTTTGGTATATCGCGGTCAATTTTAATCCAATATCCATGAAAGCAATGCCAAAATGTGCACAATTCAACTGCCTATCTTGTGATATACTGCAGGACATAGGCGAGGGTATGCGCTCGACCGAGTGCCCGTTTTAATGGGAGGTTATAGATTCGAGTCCGTTTATTTGTTCATTTGAGTGTGTGTGTGTGTGTGTCTATCTGTGTATGAAGCGGATTACGTCAAAACTACACGACGGATTTTGACGAAATTTTCATCACAGATAGATCTTAGGTCATGGACGACTCCATTAAATTTTGGAGATGATCGAGTTCCAAATCCGGATTCTAGATCCGACTTTACATTTATCATAATTTTTTAGATTACTTCAAAATAAATCAACGGATTTTGATGAAATTAGCACTACGGGTAGGTCATATGGCTTGGACATACAAGATTCTAAATTATTATATTCTTTCTCTCTTGACTTCAGGAAATAATTTGATTTTGTTGTGCATTATATATGATAATTACATATTTTTCTCCAATCAGTTTTGGTGATGATCCAAATCCGGATTCAGGATTATTATTATTATTATTATTATTATTATTATTATTATTATTATTATTATTATTATTATTATTACAAGATAAACTACAACCCTAGTTGGAAAAGCAAGATGCTATAAGCCCAAGGGCTCCAACAGGGAAAAATAGCCCAGTGAGGAAAGGAAATGAGGAAATAAATAAACGATGTAAGAAGTAATGAACAATCAAAATTAAATATTTTGAAAAAAAAAATAACATTAAAACAGATGTTTCACAAATATACTATAAAAAGACTTATGTCAGCCTGTTCAATATAAAACCATATGCTGCAAGTTTGTACTTTCAAAGTTCTACTGGTTCAACTACCCGATTAGGAAGATCATTCCACAACTTGATCACAGCTGGACTAAAACTTCTAGAGTACTGTGTAGTATTGAGCCTCATGATGGAAAAGGCCTGACTTAGAATTAACTGCATGCCTAGTATTACGAACAGTGCTTCAATCTAGGAAAATGAAATTTATCACTACTGGTAGTTTAGATACAGAAATATAACGCGTAACTCATGTATGTATCCCTTTGAAACAGCAACATATCTGCAGACATGCAATATACTCTTCCCCTTTCGTAATTAGTAGACGCTTTAAAAATGAAAATTTCATTTGGGGACTCAGCAAATTTCAGATTTAACGAATGGTACTTTATTATTAAATTGCTGGATACCTTGAATTATTGAATGGTATAAGGAAATTGACAGAAACCGGTTTGATAAATGTACTGTATACATATTTTGCAATTTATTCTTAACTGGTGAAGATAACTAGGGTTCCATCCTTAGTATTGTATTAACCAAATGGGTTTTTTTTTTGGGTAAGACTGGAGGGACATAGAATACTTTCATTATATTTCTCAAATGATTTCTAATAAAAATTAGTGAGGATCTTATTTTATAAGTGTGGTAGAGATGAGTTTTCTAAAGGTAAATGACATTTCTACTCTCTCTCTCTCTCTCTCTCTCTCTCTCTCTCTCTCTCTCTCTCTCTCTCTCAAGTGAGAGATATTTCAGTGCATTTGTACCAGTAAAAAAAAGAAAGTTTCTGACCTTGACCCAACATCCGATTTATTCTTCATGAGCAATTTTAAGTTAAATGACCCTTAAACTTGACGTTTCTTATTTTCAAAGGTCAAGGAGCAACTTCCTGCCTTGTCTTTGGGAGTACAACTCTAGAAATAGCATCTAATAGGGTTTGGTTATTTTTTTCGTTCTGGTTTCTGAATGCTTTTAAAACACACCCATAAATGAAAATTAAAAACATACAATAACCTAAATATCAAAGATATGTTTGTACGCATTACTTCTTACTGTAGTTATTATTATTATTATTATTATTATTATTATTATTACTTGCTAAAGTACAACCCTTGTTGGAAAAGCAGGATACTATAAGCCCAAGGCCCCCAAACAGGGAAAATAGCCCTGTGAGGAAAGAAAATAAGAAAAACTACTGAGAACTTAAGAACAATAATAATATTAAAATCAATCTCTCATATATAGACTATAACAACTTGAAAATAACAGGAAGATTAAAAACTTCAAAATAACAGGAGAGAGAAGAACAAGATAGATTAGTGTAGTTGAATAGTTTAACATGTTTCTTCATAAAGGCACATAAAAGAAACTAAGGAAATAGTCTAGGACACACACACACACACTCTCTCTCTCTCTCTCTCTCTCTCTCTCTCTCTCTCTCCAATTTCCATTAAATGCTTTGATCAGTTTAAGGCGAACTCTCTCTCTCTCTCTCTCTCTCTCTCTCTCTCTCTCTCTCTCTCTCTCTATATATATATATATATATATATATCTCTCTCAATTATGATTAAATGCTTTGATCAGTTAATGACGCTCTCTCTCTCTCTCTCTCTCTCTCTCTCTCTCAATTATGATTAAATGCTTTGATCAGTTAAAGACGCTCTCTCTCTCTCTCTCTCTCTCTCTCTCTCTCTCTCGGAAATATCTCAGCAGATTATTTCAATTGGATTTCATATCTGACTCCATATTTGATTTCTTCTTTCGAGATGGAAAGCCAAGTTGAAGTCGGGGTCTCTCATCCTCTTAATTCTTCTGCTCTCTCCTGCCCCAAGAGAAGTCTCTTCAGCCCCATGACTGCTTGCTGGTCGTCTCTTCCCAATGCTATTTCCTTCCTGAAATGGTCTCTCCTTCAACTTGGGATTCACTCAGGGGGATTTTTCTTTTTTTTTTTTTTTTTTTTGGGGGGGGGGGTGGTTGGGAGGGGTATGAAGCTTTTGTTTACACGTATAGTATGTATGTATGCAATAATGGAAATATCTTCTATAGGTCGTTACTACTTGTGTATATTATTTAGTATGTATGTATACATGACATTGAATATCTTCTATAGGTCTTTACTGCTTGTGTATATACAGTAGTAGGTATGTATACATGACGTCAAATATCTGCTGTAGGGTTTTACAACTAATTTATAGTATTTATGTATACATTAAGTCAGATTTCTGCTATAGGTCTTTACTACTGGTTTATAGTATATATGTATACATTAAGTCAAATATCTTTAATAATTCTATACTGCTTGTGTATATAATTTAGTATGTATTTATACATG